>NC_047664.1:64617122-64884622 GCF_011762505.2 Arvicanthis niloticus | reverse complement strand
TTTGTGTTCTTTCCAAAATTAGCCCAAGAAGTAGGTACAATACAGTGATGTGTATGGAATCAGTAGTCTCCAGATGGTAGGAGGAAGAGCAGGGCATGTCCATATGCCCTCTCTCACCCTACCAAGCCTGCATCTGCACTATGATGACTGACCTTGGCCTCAAAACTAGAGACATTTCCCTAGTTTTTAGATCAACTGAAGTAGGTGTTAAACAGAAAACAACAGTTTGTGTCACTGTTGGCTTTTTTTGTGTCACTGTTGGAAACGTTTGCTTTTCTTATCGGTGCAAACTCATCGTACATGCCCATTTTTATTTTCACTTACTTCCAATAGGGAAACAAATCATAAATTCTGTCATCCCATAGGGACAGAAAGGTCGTGGGCCTGGAGAAAACCTACTAATATTATTCTGCTAAAGGAACATAACAATACAATGAATGACTTTTTAATACCGTACTGTTGTATCCATAGATCAGTGTCTAACTCAAATGCATCAGAGAAGGTTCTTGTAGTAGATGGTAATAAACACAGAGTCACACAACTGGACCATGTGCAGAGTGTGGGAGATTGTGGGCTGCCTGTCCTAAATGAAATGTGTTTATCAAGCCCCTCTCCTCAAAGCTCAGGGTTCAGGAGGTGGACCAATTGTAAGAGCCAGTGTTGGGGGGGGGGGGCGTGACTCCAAGAAAACAGTGGTTTTTAGACATAAGGAGTGGTAGAGTAATACACATATAAACAATCCATGACAGCATGGGCAAGATCTGTGCAGGTTCAACCAGAGAAAACAAAATCCTAGCAAGGAGAAGGGGAGGTAGAAAAAAATTTCCACCTATAATCAAGTTGCTATTTACAATTGATACCTGCTGGGAAAGGGAAAATATATGTTCTACAATGGAGTGTTACTGGATACAGCAATCACAACTGCACACTGGGCCCCATTCCCAGGAAGAGTTGATCAACACAAAATGGACTCGTTTTTTTTTTCAGTTTTATTTTTATTACTATTTTTCATTTGTTAGTTTTGATTTTGGTTTTTCATTTGTTGTTTCTTGTGGAGAAAGAGATAGAGAATGTGAAGGTGGCTGGTTGGGAGATGAGAAAAATCTGAGAGGAGTGTGGGAAGGTGATCTGATCAAAACTTACCATATGAAAAAAACTACACAGATAGAGACCAGTTTAGCTGACTCCCTCCACCCCATATGTAATTAAGTGGAACATTTTATACAGGTTTATTATTCAAAGTTTTGATTTTAAGTAAATAATATTAAAAACAAATTATTGGTGAATTTTTAATATTAACATCAACTCATATGGATGTGGACCAAATTTTCACACACAAAGGCCCATTTTGCTCTTGGCATTGGGTATGCAGCCCACTTTATTTCTTCTTTTCTGCCTTTTGGCTCTATTCAGTTTTCTTCTCTCACCTAATTTTTTTAGTTTTTCACTCAACTTATGTTAACTCTCTCAATTATTTAGTCAGTAAATACATTTTATACCCCAAAGGTAAGATTTATCTGAGAAAATTGCCTTAAGTTTTCTTTTTTTCTCCACTCAATTAAACTGTAATTTTTATTTTAATCATTACTGCCAGAGTGAAAGTGTGGAGCTTTCAAAAGCCTGAAAGGAAATAGCAATTTCTTTTACTTTGGTGACTGACAGAATTTGCCTTTGTTGCAGGTCATGTAAATCACAAACACCTACGGTGTTTAAACTTTGTTCCAAATAGCAGTTTGTATTTTAAAACTATTTATGGCATGTGATTTCATTTCTGGGACTGCAAATTTTGAACAAAATGCCAGGAGAAGTGTGTTTAAGAGCACAAAATAGCAAAGAGTAATAAAGCCTGAATCCAGTGGATCCAAATGTCTATCCAGTCTCAGATTAACACATAAATGGACAGATACCTGTTCGTGTTTATCCATTGTGTCTACATACTGTCCTGACACGGAGAAGGATGCCTATGATGCTGCCAGTGGCTCCATTCATGCTGAAGCAAAGATCATCTTTTTCTTACTCTGATTTGGTACAGTGGAAACTAACAGGCTTTCTCTGTCATGTCTGTTTGTGGAGCTAGAGAGAAATAATGGAGTCATGCTTCGGTCCACATTCCGTTTCCATTTGTAGTTGTCCCAATCTAGCAATCTGCTTTGCTTTACAAATCTAGCTTTCAGACGACCCTTTAATCTCTCATATATTTATTTTAACACAGATGCCAATTTTATATAATTCTTTAGAAGATTATTATACGATGCAAGAAGAGCTATCTAATCTTTTATGCCTTGCTATTTCTTAGCTTTGGCACAGCTCATCACCTTTCATTCCTTTACCTGACCAAAGGGACTATGAAGCCATTCACTTTCTAAAGTTCTGCTTTGAAAAATGCTGTGATTCCTTCCCTTTCCAATGCAGCTGTCACATCTTTAAATGTTATTAAATGTCTAGGCATAGTAAAAAAAAAAATGATAAGGTCACTGAAAAAGACATTATCTTACCTTAACTGAAATGAGATAGAAACATTACCAGTACATTTGGCAGACACACCACTATACATTTTATCTAATATAGTCAAAGCCCCAATTCAGATATGTAGTTTACTGAAACTTAAATGTGGAGTTAACCATCTTAAATTAAACTGATAGTTGTACAGACACATATGATACACCTTAACTTACACACACACACACACACACACACACTACTTGCATATATGAATATTTTAAACTATACAACTAAAGAAATATTTAAATTCTATCATTTAAAGGGTCTCGAGATTAAAAATTAATTTCATAGTAATGGAATCTCTTGATATTTGAGTGATGATAAGGTCAAATATTATACTTTTATAGCATAGTTAATGCTATGGTTTGGGATAGTTTGAGTTTTCCCAAGTTTCATGAATTAGAGACCTGACCACAGTGTGGCAGTAGGAGGTGGTATGGAAGTTCTGAGGGACTGAGGTAGCATTTCTAGGGTCCTTGAGATCTTATGCGATTTCATGGTTTTATAAACCTGGCCGGACTCTCGATCTGTATCTTCATATATATATATATATATATATATATATATATATATATATATATATTTTGCCCTGAGGCTCTTGTCAGAACTGTCACTAAGCTGGTTGGAGTTTTATTCTTCTAAAATTGTGATCAGAAAAATACTGCGTCTAGGAACAAGTCTGCCTGTGTTCCAGCTTGCTTTATCTCTCTGCAGTACGTCACTATGGACGAAAGCCACTTGGGGAGGGAAGGGTTTGCTTCAGCTTACAGCTCAAAGTTCATCTTGCATGGCAGTCAAGGATGATTTTCAAGGTGGCAACCTGGAGGCAGGAAACGAAAGCAGAGAACATGTCAGAACCTTGCTTACTGGCTTGATCCATCCTAACTTGCTCAGTTAGTCACATCCCTGCCCCCTTCATTTTACTTCCAGCCCCTCCCTTGTCCCCTCCCTCAAGCCCCTCCCACCATCATTCACTCTCAAGTTGACAGCTTCTTTTTCTTTAAACAGGTGTAGATGCATCCATATATACAAATATCTATAGATACAACTTGATGAGTGGTTTTGTTGCTGGTACGGAAATGGATACAAGGCTAACCTGTCTGCACTGGACAACCAATATAGGGTGCTTATTTCTGGAAGAGGCTAATTCTCCTTTTCCCAGCCATCATTAGTTGCCAGTAGTTCAGTATACTAGGCCTTCCCACATAAATAATTAAAAAAAAATACTCAACAGCCTTGCCTATAGCCAATCTAGTGGAGGCATTTTCTCACCTGAGGGCCCTCTTCCCAGAAAACTGTAGCTTGTTTCTAGTTGAAAAAACAAAATAAAACAACAACAAAGCCAATTAGGATGGCCTGTATTATCTATTTCATTATAGTACTGCCAAATGGACTGTTATTAAAAATTAGGATGAACAATAAAAATGCATAGTCTTATAGACCACTGCCAATGATGCATCTACAAACAGTCCTGAACCTAAGGTAGGGTTAAATGAGTTCTGAGCTGGCAGAAAATGCTTTATTTCTGGGTCCTATTATTTTTTTTCAGTGGTTTATCACAAATACACTAATGAAAGATGAACTCTGGTAGATACCTTCATATAAGAGGAGAGTAAACAAGGACTCTCCCCATAACTGAAGAATGGGAAGAATAGTTCTTCCATAGAATGTTCAGTTTCTATACATAGTTCAAATAACTTGTGTTTGTAATTCTGCCTGTTTAATTATGTTCTTCAGATAATATTTAGCCTCCTTTGAGTCAAGATCACCTTGGAAGAAATTCTAACGTATCTCTGCATGCCTGGAAACCAGAGGCTCTGCATTCTTTATTCTTGATCTGATTTTCAGGATGTTTGTTTAGGAAATGATGTTGGAAGCAAAGATAGCTGAAGTTCAGGTTTGTTTGCTTTCCAGTATACTCAAGATACTCTTTCCTTCTGAGAACAAGTTTAGGTAGGTTTATGGTTTATTTAAAAAGAGTCAGGCTCCCGAAGCTTGAGATTTCTCCTATGTGGATACCTTGCTCATCTGTTGCCCTGTAGGAACTGTGGGTTGATAAATGGGGACAAAATGAACATAGGCTGATTTCTGCAGCAATAAGTTTCTACTGTCTGTGGTAACTGGTTATTGTCTTTGACCTCAGAATCTGATGGCTTTTACTAGGCTGGCATTGAGGACTTTGTGGCAGCAGAAGTCAGAAGAGAGTATTTGATTCCCTGGTGCTGGAATTACAGAGCCACTGTGTGGGTGCTGAAGTCAAATCCACATCCTCTACAAGACCGGGTAGCATTCCTAACCACTGGTCTATATTTTTAGTTTCTTCATAATCTTTTGGATGAAAAAAACATAAGGCGGTGCCTCTTTCCTGATGGTGGTTGCTTAAAGATCTGGATTTATGACCACCACAGCTATATTTAACCAGATGTAGATTGACAGAGATTGTGACATGACTAAATATTGTAAAGGTCCATCTCACTTAACATAATTCTTTCTTTAGGATAATGATTAGTGAGACATTGACTGGACATTAACTATTGGTGACAGCATAGAAGTCAAAAGGTGTATAGCTAAACATTAGAATAAAAAAGCATTTGGTAAGCCAAGCTCCTTACTGCTACTGTTCATAGACATCTGAGAAAAAATGATAATTTCTGTGCAGTCATATATGTCTTCTCAGGGTGTATGATTTTCTTTGACTTGCCATGAATATTTGTCTTATCTCTACCTGATTCTATGTCACCAGAACATTCTCTGGAAAGAACAAGCTGGTAAAGGGGAAAAGAAGCATAATTTCTCTGAATAAAAAATGGAAAGGGATTTATCTGACAAAAGGTTTAACAAAATCAAGCTTCTAGTATATCCTGGATGAAAGGACTTAGAAATCCTTATCTGACAATCAGCTATTAAATCTTACAGCAAGAGATGCTGGTAAAACATGAATTTAAACAGCTTATTTTTGTTGATAGAGCATTGGCATCATTTCAGAATAACTGATCATAATGTGATGTGGATTTTCAATCTGTTGTATTTCAACATCTGCCTAAGAGCTGGAAGTGATTATCTCGAAAGGTTAATCAGGTTAAATGGAACAATCTGAAAAGTTTTTGAAGAGATCTTTAGGAAGGCATAGTGCCCATTGGTTTATTTGACTGACCACTTTCATGCTCAATATACACTAAAAAATAATGGGTTTTAGCAATAGCTCTGGTTTAGGTCATTTGTATTTTACCAGGAAATTGTTACTCATGCTAAACTATATAATATAAGTGTGTATAAATAAGTGAATGATGGGCAACAGTAGGTAAGAATCTCACAAGTTTTAATTCCCCATGTTAAGGTAGACATTAAATTGGAGCTAGTGAGAAAGAAAGCTAGCCTAATTAGTGGGTGGCTTAACTAGATTAATATCAGTTCAACTTTGATAGCATGCAACTATATCCAAAAATGCTCAGGTGGTAACACATAATAAATGTTTGAAGAGAAAAATAATGTCATTGTTTCAGTGTCCAGTGTAATATTTATGTGATACAGAATGAAAATTAATAACTTCCTTTTTGTTTCAATCTGTGCCCAGGAGCTGACTCTGTGCTGTAACTCTCTGTACCCCAATCCCACCAAGAGAAATCTTGACCCCCAGGAGTGCTGACATACCCAGGCTCACAAGCTCACAAGAGGGACAAGCTCCAGCCAGAGACACCAAGGCCAGCTAACACCAGAGATAACCAGATGGCAAGAGGCAAGCACAAGAATATAAACAACAGAAATCAATGCTACTTGGCATCATCGGAAGCCAGTTTTACATCCACAGCAAGCCTGGGATACCTCAACACATCTGAAAAGCAAAATTCTGATCTAAAATTGCATCTCATGATGATGATAGAGAACTTTAAGAAGGACATAAACAACTCCATTAAAGAAATACAGTGGAACACAGGTAAACAGGTAGAAGCCCTTAAAGAGGAAACACAAAAATTTCTTAAACAAACACAGGAAAACACAACCAAACAGGTGAAGGAATTGAACAAAACCATGCAGGATCTAAAAATGGAAATAGATACAATAAATAAATCACAAAGAGAGACAACCCTGGAGAAGGCTCAAATGGAGATAGGCATGTAGAAGAATGTAAATTGATGCATTCTTATCTTCTTGTACAAAGCTCAAGTCCAAGTGAATCAAGGATGTCTACAAAAAACCAGATACATTGAAACTAATAGAAGAGAAAGTGGGAAGCTGCCTCAAACACATCGCACAGGGGAAATTTTTCTGAACAGAACACCAATGGCTCAGGCTCTAAGACCAACTATAGACAAATGGGATCTCATAAAATTTAAAAGCTTCTGTAAGGCACAGGATACTGTCAACAGGACAAAATATGAACTTACTGATTAGGAAAAGATCTTTACAAACCCTACATCCAATAAATGGCTAATAACCAGTATATACAAAGAAATAAAAAAAATTAGACTTCAGAGAACCAAATAACCCTATTAAAATGGGGTAGCCGGGCGGTGGTGGTGCATGTCTTTAATCCCAGCACTTGGGAGGCAGAGGCAGGTGGATTTCTGAGTTCGAGGCCAGCCTGGTCTACGGAGTGAGTTCCAGGACAGCAGGACAGCCAGGGCTACACAGAGAAACCCTGTCTCGAAAAACCAAAAAAAAAAAAAAAAAAAAAAAAAAAAAAAAAAAAAAAAAAAAAAAAAAAAAAAAAAAAAAAAAAAAAAAAAAAAAAAAATGGGGTAAAGAGCTAAATAAAGAATTCTCAACTGAGGAATCACAAAAGGCTGAGAAGCACATAAAGAAATGTTTAACATCCTTTGTCAACAGGAAAATGGAGATCAAAGCTACCCTGAGATTCCATCTCAAACCAGACAGAATGACTAAGATAAAATGTCAGTAGATGCTGGCAAGGATGTGGAAAAAGAGGAATACTTCTCCATTGTTGGTTGTGCAACCATTCTGGAAATCAGTCTGGTGGTTTCTCAGAAAACTGAACATAGTAATACCTGAGGACCCAGCTATACCACTCCTGGGCATATACTCAAAAGATGCTCCAATATATAACAAGGACACATGCCCCACTATGTTCATAGCAGCCATATGTTTAATAGCCAAAAGCTGGAAACAAACCAGATGTCCCACAGCGGAAGAATGGATACAGAAATTATGGTACATAAACACAATAGAGCTACAATTCAGCTATTTAAAACAATGATTTCATGAAATTCACATGCAAATGGGTAGAACTAGAAAATAGCATCCTGAATGAGGTAACCCAGTCACAAAAGAACACAACATTGTATGTACTCACTGATAAGTGGATATTAGACCCAAAGCTTGCAATATCCAAGATACAATTCACAGATCATATGAAGCTCAAGAAGAAGGAAGACCAAAATGTGTATGCTTTAGTCCTCCTTAGAAAGGGGAACAAAATAATCACTGGCATTAAAGGAAGGAAGAGAACTGGAATGGAGAGAGAAGAGGGAGGGAAAACCGGCAGAATCCTGCGTGGGAAGAGACAGGGAAGAAGTACAGAGGGTCAGGAAATTGAATGGAGGTTGAAGCGGTGGGGGATGAGGAACTAGGGGTAGCCACTAGAAAGCCTCAGATGCCAGGAAAGCAAGAGTCTCCCAGGACCCAAGGGTGATGACATTAGCTAAAATACCCAACAGAGAAGAGAGAACTTGTAGAGAGCATATCCAGAGGTTAGGCATGGCTCACAATTGAGGGATAGGACCACCCACCCATTTCAAAAATATTAACCCAGAATTGCTGTTGTCTAAAGGAAATGCAGATATAAAGAGTGGAACAGAGACTCAAGAAAAGGCCATCCAGAGACTGCCCGTCTAGGGATCCATCTCACCTGCCAACAGCAAACCCAGACACTATTGCTGATGCAAATAAGTACTTGCTGATAGGAGCCTCAAATAGCTGTCGTCCCCTTAGAGCTGCCAGAGTCTGACAAATACAGATGCAGATGCTTCCAGCCAACCATTAGACTGAGCACAGGGATCCCAATGGAGGAGTTAGGGAAAAGACTAAAGGAGCTGAAGGGTTTTGCAGCCCCATAGGAAGAACAACAATATCAACCCACCTGATTCCCCAGAGGACTATTCCGCCAACCAGAGTACACATGGAGGGACCCATGGCTCCATCTGCATCTGTAGCAGAGGATTGCCTTATCTAGCATCAATGGGAGGAAAGGCCTTTGGTCCTGTGGAGGCTTGATGTTCCAGCATAGGGGAATGCTAGGGTGGTGAGGTAAGAGTGGGTGGATGGGTCGAGGAGCACCTTCATAGAGGCAAGGGAAGGGCAAATGGGATAGGGGGCTTGTGGTGGAGAAACTGGGAAGGGGGATAACATTTGAAATGTAAATAAATAAAATAACCAATAAAAAATTAACAACAATTTATTGCTCTGTGCATACTTATCTTTGACTTTCATCGATGTAGAATCAAGTAGGAACTTAACATAACCTAGTCTTGACTCTAGAGGTATTCTGAAGTTTATGGGAGGTCACCTTTACCTCTTGCTTGATGCCTGACCACTGTCCCATCTTTTTGCAGTTGGCATTTTAAGTGGTGTAGCTATAGTCTGTTCTATTGGATTGTCAAAGGTCATTGAAGACCTGACCTCATGTTGAGTTCCCTAATACTGAAAATCTCTGAATCTTAGAGAGAATATCTACACCTGGTAACTCATTTGGCCAGCAAACCTCTAGCCATGTTGCCTTTTGTAGGCTCAATATATTGTCTTTCTTTTTAATTATACTATCAGTACACAGAGAAATATAATGACTCAAGCCACGTGTATATGCACAGCCAATGATACCTGTACATTCTGTTTTGAGGATTTGGGAAAGCCCACAGTCACTGTGTGGTTGTGTTCTCCTATATTCTCAGATGAATTCTCTTCTTAATATTCCAAGACTTCAGTTTTGTCATATCTTTTCATCTGCTTCTACTTCTTTATTTTTCTTTTTTAAATTGGATATTTTATGTATTTACATTTCAAATGTTATCCCCTTTCCAGGTTTCCCCTCAGGAACCACCCCCTCCTCTTCCCCCTCCCTCTGCTTCTACAAGCATGTTCCTCCTCGCATCCAACCATTCCCACCTCACCTTTCTGGCATTCCTCTGTACTCGGGAATCGAGCCTTCATAGGACCAAGGGCTTCTCCTCCTATTGAAGCCAGATAAGGCCATCCTCTGTTACATATGCAACTGAGTCATGGGTTCCTCCATGTTTACCCTTTGGTTGGTACTTTAGTCCCTGTGAGCTCTGGGGTATCTGGTTGGTTGATATTGTTGTTATCTGATGGGGTTGCAAACCCCTTTGGCTCCTTCAGTCCTTTCTCTAACTCCTTCACTGGGGACCTTGTGCTCAGTCCAATGGTTGGCCGCAAGCATCCACATCTCTATTTATTAGGCTCTGGCAGAGCCTCTCAGGAGACAGTTATAACAGGCTCCTGTCAGCAAGCACTTGTTGGCATCAGCAATAGTGTCTGGGTTTGGTGTCTGGATATGGGATTGATCCCCAGGTAGGGCAGTCTCTGGATGGTCTTTTCTTCAGACTCTGCTCCACACCTTTTCCCAGTATTTCCTTTAGACAGGAGCCCTTCTGGGTTAAAAATTTAAAGATGAGTGTATGGTCCCATCCTCCAGTAAGGGGCTTTGCCTAATCTCTGGATATGGTCTTTTCAGGTTCTCCTTTATCCCTGTTGGGTCCTGGGGGCCTCTTGCTTTCCTTGTATCTGAGATTTGCTGGTGGTTATCCCTAGTTCCCCATCCCCCATTGCTACACACTTCTGTTCAAATTCCTGACCCTCTGTATATCATCTCCATCTTCTGCTTCTACCTCTTGGCCTGAAGTTTGATACCGTGTTGGCACAGCACTTAGAACAGAGAAAATCTTTTTGAACTTTTATAGGAAGACAGGATAAGTTGAATGGAATATCTTAAATGTTAGCTATGAATATGGAATTCTTGAGTTTGAATCTTTGCCACCTTTGGCTATTAAAACTTGGTAAGTCACGTCAATTTCTACTTTAGCGTTCACATTTTAAAGTTGAAGCCACAAAATTGTAAAGATGCAATGTGATACAATGTGCCAACTACTCAAAATGCACATGAGCTTTCTCAGTCAGTCACCTGCTGGCGTTGCTTTCTTCTTACTCTCTGTCCAATGTGTTCTGTGTCTATTTGTACAAGAATATTACTTCATAATAAGTAGAATTCATTCTAACAACTTTTCATGTAAATCTTTATAACAGGTTGTCTTGGCTTAGTAGCTAAGAATATCACATTACTTTGGAAACATGTTAAAGAAAATAATTAGAAATTCAAAAAATAACCAATCTATTCAATATTTTTCTAATATCTAACCACCATAAGCATTATAATTCTAATGAATAAAATATGTCCTGGGTTAATACATTCAGAAATATATGTGATGTTTCTATCACACAAACTGGGTAATGTTGAATTCATTAGTCTTTTGGTGTAATAGGTAAGAAATTTGTATTTTCTTTACCTGATTTCCTCAGTTTATAAAGGGAACAAATGCCCCTACCTCTGCCTTCTCTGTTGACCCATTTTTCATATTCCTACCTGAAAGAATGAAACACTATTAGCTTACTCATTGTCCTACATTACATCAGAGTTGTGGGAATGGGAACTGATCTTATATACATGCATGCCCTGGGTAAGCCCGACATTCCAGAAGTCATATATAGTGCTGTTCCATCAGCTTTGTGCTGGGAAGATAAGACAGTTGTTATGCACACGGTCATTTCAAGTGTGCAGTGGGTTGATCCACTTTCCTCTGCCAACCTTGCCTTCCACAGGCCAGTGACTGTGAAACAAGTCTTGCACAAGTCAGCTGCTGACACAGGAAGGCTATCAGTCAGGCTTCTGAGAAGCCAAAAGCCAGTAGAGGTAAAGGAGAATCCATATATCTCTACTTCATTTTCATGCTTCTTTAAGGAGTCTTAATTATAATTCATTTTTATTAGAAATGGCTCCTGACACCTACAGTTTTAATATTCTGACACTTTTAACTTGATCTTCTTCTACCAGTGTTGCATCTGGCTCTGAGGTGATGGCCTGAAAAAAGTTTCAAAGCAAGGAAGCTTATGTACATTTTGCAAACTGTAAGATTCTTTTCTTCTGTTTTGAGGACTAACTATAATTTCCCATAATAATGCTTTTTTCCTCTAAGTATATATTTTTATAAAACATCAGTCTGAATGTAAATCATGTTATATTTAAGTGAATGTTGGGCTTCAGAATTAAATCATGCAGGAAATTTGCATGTTGTTCACAGGTAACACTTTCTCCCATTCTCCTTGTCCCAAACTCCCATGATCCCAAGTCTTTGACATCTGAGGACCTGTGCCTATCCCTGATCTCACATTCTTCTGGTTACAAGACAACATTCCTTCCATTCATCTTGTAAAGTCAAAGCCATCTGAGTCCTAAGTTGTGACTTTGGTGCATTCCAGGGTAACTCTCCCTTCCCAGTTCTTTCCACTCTCAGCTGAAGACCTGTATTGAGCATCTGTATGCCCCATTGTTAACTATAACTTCTGCCTTTCTGGTATTCCAGTCATACCATCTGAGGGATTGAATCAAGGATATGATAACATTACTAACGGGTTAGTTCATGAGGTCAGAAGTTACACCCTGCCCTATCTGGACTAAGACCATATTTGATTCTCTAATTCTAGAATCATTACAGAGTAGATCCAGTACTGAGCATTAATCATGATCAAGTTGATCTAAAATCGAATGAGATAACAGAAATTGAAATGCCCAAGTAACAAAAATGGTCTAGGTACCCATACCAAGATACATAAACCTGATGACCAGGTCCTACGACAAAAACATAAACAACATGTAAAATCATTCCAGTATGTCTCCTTCAAAAACCAATTTTTTCAAACTAATGGATCCTGAATAGAGCTACTTTGGTGATGCTCACAACAATGAAATACAGATTATTAGCACACTCAAGGAACTCAGGGAAGACAAGAATAAATACCATAATGAATATCAAGAAATCACAAACGTGAATGAAACAAGAAAGACCATTCAGAAAATAAAAGCATGATAAAAAATAGACATTCTAAAGATTTATATCATATTTTTATTATATAGCATGAGTTTTGAACATTTTGCTAATGTTTTCATTCATGTTTTTAAAATGTTTATCCAGCTTGAATTAAACTGATACAAACAGTGGTAGCTTTCATTGTTATAAAGCCACTCTGTATTCTCTCTAATGATTTTGTCAGCATTACTCTGCCTCAGTGCCTAAGACAGAAATTAATACAAAGAGTGTTTTCTATTTGAGTTTGTACGGGTGTGCCACTTAGAGCTGAGCACTCAGCAGCAACTTACTCTTAGCACTTCGATCAGTTATTTGTCCATGAACCAACTGCTGCCCACTCCAGAAAGACATTTCTCTGGTCAAGGTTTAGAACAACATTAAACTACAGGTCAAGTAAGACTCAGGAAATATTTGTAAGAAGGGGTATAAAAAATGCAATATCTTAGGAATAGAGTTGAGTATTGTGAAATTCTGCTTTTCAGACGCAACATGATTGCTGTAATCATGAATTCTCTGTAGCAGTATTTACTTGTACCAGACCTGCGCAGGATCAGTCAATTTCTAGGAAGCAGCACTAGTGGAAGTTAGTTGATGGGTTGAGAAAACAACAATAACAACAATAACAATAAAAGCAGGGCAAGAACATGAAGATGGGTGAGAGACCCGTTGGGGGTGAAAGAATTTGAAAATAGATATGATCAATATCCATTGTATATAAATTGTAATTATCAAAGTATAAATAAAATATATTCTAAAGCAATAATGGTCTTATATCACTGATGTGCTAAACAGTAATGGAAATAAGACAATAGAAATTTCATAAGGCATCTTACATCATTATCTTTCAGTGAATCTGGAGAAGTTATATCTAAACTGTCTTTTGTACTGATGTGGCCAAGTGGAATTTGAACTAGCACCTCACCTGCCTTCCATATTTATTTCACTACAACACATACATTTTGTGGGTACTGACAAAATTGACTCTATATTGCTAAGATTTCAAAATGAGGTCAATCTGGACTTGTCCCCTTAAGCAGAGAAAGGAGAATACATGAAAGCAAAGAAGTTGATCATTCTTCTTCCCCAATTATCTACCATTCTATGTTGAGCATAGTAATTCTATTCAGTGGAAAATTATTCTTAGAGGCTTTTAAGAGACAGGGTGCTGACAGGATAACGAGTGCTGATCTTAAACATTTTTTTTTCTTACATGAATGCTGAAACGGAGAAGCAGGTAGGCATATATTCTAATTTGATTTTTCTTTTTCACAATTGCTGCCTGTCATTCTGCCCTTTTCAAAAATAGTTACTATAATAAATGGGGGATATAGAATAAAACTGTTAGATACATGGATAAAAATGTTAATAAAACCCTCTATTTACCCAATGAATATATTCCTCCCCATACTAACAATATTACTCTTTTTCCTGGTGAATCATAACTAATGTCCTTTGTTCCAAGCTGTTCCTTGGACTCATACTCTTAATTACACACATTAAGCTCCATATTGTATTGTCCATGAGAGAATTGTCACCCCAATTTCTTGGAGGCAAGTATGTAATTTATTTCACTGTCCATTTGTCCCCCAAACAAGAGTAATACCTTTTAAATACTTAGGAGTTTAGCAGTTGGATGGAGAAAATATAAATTATTTTTGGAAGGAAAGGAGTATGATGTAAATATATTTCAGTATGTACCATACTGGTATGGGTATGTGCAGGTCTACAATAGATACTTTCTGGAATCTTCTTCACTTGCTGTTAAGATTGTAAGAATGAGTCAAAAACATACAAATTTCCAAGTGGAACTATTGAAACTTATTATTAGATGTTTAGTTCTAATTTTCTTCAGATTAAATCGTATTTCTTTCACAAAATATGTTATCTGGCTACATTTTGAGTAGCTGATAACTTTTTCTATATGTCCTTATTGGAATTAGTATTATTGGAATTACTGACAATTTTGTGCTTGGAGGTCTTTTTCCAACATTGACCAATAAGTAATCTCACTCATACACTGTCATTGATGAATGAAAATTCTGTCAGTTTACAAAGACTTGGTGTCAGTTAAATCAGATAATTCATCACAGCTAGTTATCTATGTAGACTTGTTAGTTATTACTAACTAGTTAATTCTAGGAATAGAACTAGTCAAATGCAAAGGTTCTGACAACAGTGAAAAATTCTCTGTGTATCCATCCATTGTCACAACATCATTTAGACTTAGCTCAGAGATCTGCATATCAGTAAAATATTTTTAAAATTCAGAAGAACTCATGTGTGAAATAGTTTGTCAGTTTTATAATGAGTATAAAATTGTGTTTAGCTATGAACAGGATTTAAACACCTTGCAAGATTATTACTAAGGTAACCGAAGAGCCAAAAATAAATTACATAGGCATTTCTATTTGCTTTTTCATTTTTACTATTTTTATTATCAGCTCAGAATTTTCCAATATTCAAAGTGTGAACAAACAATGAATCACAGTCATCCTTCAAACATATCTGTCTGATGCTCTTTGTGCAATCACCCCTGGTTTAATTTATGAAGTACATGGTTAATTTTGAGTTTGTCTTTTAATTAAAATACCTTTTAAATAAGAGTCATAAATTTTGCATTTGAGGATATGCATTTTCCTTATTGATGTCTACTAAATAGAACATCACTAATCAGTTTGTCTTCTTCTTCTTTTTTTTTTTTTAGCTTTTGAAAACAGAGTTCATGTCTTTCTATAGTTTATTTGGGTGAACATTCAATTGTTATTTGATTCAAATCCCCTGTCTCTACAAGTCTAAGGGTATGTGTGAGGGCAGAGGGAAGAAAGAGAGAAGGAGGGTGGTGTTTTCTATTATCGTCTCTAAAGCAGATGGATATATTGATATATTATAAAGAATGAGGATGTGAAGATGGTAATTGAGAAAGAAAACACTTCATATACATGAAGTTCTTCCATTTTATCTTCCTTATCTATACTATTCTTGAGACTTAATAAATTTCTGTGTCCATTACTGATTTGATTAGACAAAGCATTTGTCAAGAATAATATTGAAATTCTAGCACTCATTTTAATATGTTAAGAATATAGTGATTTTTTCACAGCTTTTACATTATGACTACATTTATTTAACAAGATTTACACTACAAATTCACTCTTCCTGTTTTGAAACCTTCAAATTGTTGAGAGAGTGAATCAACTAAAATTACTCCAGTAATTTGTAAGAAAACTTGAATCTAAATTTTCTATCTTTTTTTATATCTTTGTATCAATTCTTCAGTGTTCTATGACACTTTATTAGAATTCAGTTTTCTATTTAGTGGATAAAATGTACAAGTTATTTAATGTATTTTAACTTTGGCATTTGTACTATAAAATAAGGATAAAGGATAAATTATGTAAAACATATGAAATAGTATTTGGATTAGAGCCTAAACTCAATGAGTATTAGTTCTGCTACTTAGGTGTTTGGTTGCTCTCACCAAACATCAGGAAAACAATGTACACAAACAGAGGTTTACATTATCTCATGGTTTCAGGGATGTCAGTACACTCCATCACAGTGGAGATGGCATGTAAACCAGAGTAGTTCATAACCAAGTTCATGGGACACACATATAGAATACTTGCTCTCAAGCTCACTATTTTTTTCACTTCTCATTTCCCTGAAGTCCCCAAATCTGATGATCTGCATTCAGAATGTCTTCTTTCTGTTAATGCCCAAGTAGACACATCTAGGGACAATCTCCTGTAAATATCCTGAGTCCAAGTAATGTGAAAATGCATATTGAATCATCAAACTAGTTATCATTAGTATTAATACACTGTTTAATATGCCAAAGTACATGATGAGGGTCCCGTAAAATACACAGCTTTCTAAAGTGTCTGTAGCCTTTGTCCTATGTTAATCTTTATCAGTGTTGGCTACCTATGAATGTTACATAGTTTAAGAATTATTTAATATAGAAGACTGAATATTGAAAAGTAGAAAGGTGGTTCAGCTATCAAGAGCGCTTGTTTCTCTTCAGAAGTACTGTGTTTTGTTTCCAAAACCACATCAGGTGGCTCATATGCTAGTTTCTCTGAACCCCTATAGTAAACTTTGAATTTTTTGGGCACTTGCATACAAACAGCACACATACATATACACACACATAAAATAAAATAAAATAAAATAAAATAAAATAAAATAAAATAAAATAAGTCTTTAAAAGAATGTTATATCAAAACCAGACATACATAAAATCCAGACTTACAAGAATAATTGCTTTTATTGGGTTGTACTAACATTAGCTATACCTGAGCTATAAGCTTTAATCCCTAGATTTAAATTCTGAAAAGGGTTGACTAAAAGCATCTATTAATAATTTAAATTTGACCACATTTTATCTTAATTTCATGTGTAAAATAATGTATATATTAAGATTAACTTTATAATAACAAATTCAAATGTATTAAAGTATGATAAATGAAGACAATTTCTGTACATATTAGAATATTTGTAACTTTTTCATTTTTATTAAAAATTGTTTTAATTGAACTTGTTAGGTTTCCAAATTAGTTATCCTAATCCTGATGCTATTCTACACCAGTGATTTTCAATTAACTGTGTCTACCATTCAGTTTAATTGAGGTAATTATTTTTGTGATTGCCTTGACCACTGTCCATAATAAAGTAGAGAAGACTGTGCAGAGACATACAGAGCTACAACTACTGAATATAAATTGCTAATATCTCCATGATTTAAGATATTTTCTATTATATATACGATAGAATGATACTTGTACTCACTGAATTCATAACTCAGCCACATGGAAACTCTCTCATCAAAACCCTTATGACTAGCTCGGTGACTAATCACTCATATTGAAGAGCTTGCAAGATGGGAAAGAATAAACTTTTCACCTACTTTTCTTCACTCCACATCTTCCAAACCCTCACAGTAGGTAAGATTGACAAATGTTTTCCTTTCACAGAAATTTCTTTCGATGTGAAAATAAATCCTTTAATCATTGTTTTCCCACAGGATGGTATTCACGTGACTTCACATCTTGCTATTATAGAGGTATGAAGAACTCATATTATGCTTGGTAGCATCTTTGATTAATCTGAGTTAGCTAAGTGATTCTGCAAAGTAGAAAGGGCATGCCCATTCAGAGGACACATGCTAGACTTTCAGGTGTTTTCGCACTATTTAGCAAGTCCTTTTGGATTTAACTTTCCTTTAAGATATGAGTCAAAAGCTCAAACCTCTAATGTTACAGGATTTTTCCCAATTAGATTTCTTCTTTATTTCTAAAAAAATCTGCTGTATTGATCCACTTTGCCTTATAGTGAAGGAATTTTAGTTCATGGACCACTGCCTTATCAAACTGAGGAGCTACTACAATAATTTGTATTTATTTTCATTAATAGCTATAATTTGTCAACGTGTCATAAAAATCTCAAGAGGGCTTTTTCCATTGTATAGTTTTAGATTCTTTGTTGAAAATCAAGTGCTTATAGATGTGTTCTTTCTTTGATTCAATTCCATTGACCAACCTGTTTGTTTTTATGCCAGTGCCATATGGTTTTTATTAGTATTTCTCAATAGTACAGCTTGAAGTCAGGAATGGTAATAGCTCCAGAAGTTGTTTTATTGTATAGTATTGTTTTAGCTATGTTGGGTATTTTGTTTTTCCATAAGACATTGCATATTGTTCTTTCAAGGTTTGTAAAGCATTGTGTTGGAATTTTGATGAGAATTGCATTGAATCTGTAGATTGCTTTTGGTAAGGTGGCCATTTTTACTGTTAATCTTACAGATCCATAAGCATTGGAGATATTTCCATCTTCTGATATCTTCTTTAATTTCTTTCTTCAGTGACTTGAAGTTCTTGTATACAAGCCTGTCACTGGTTTGGTTAGAATTACAATATATTTTATACACTTTGTGTCTATGTGAAGGGTGCTGTTTCCCTAATTTCTTTGACAGTCCATTTATCATTTGTATATAGGAAAGCTAGTGATAGTTTTGAGTTAATTTTGCATCCAGTTACTTTGCTGAACATTTGTATCAGCTATAGGAGTTCTTTGGTTCTTTGGGTTCACTTATGTATATTATCATATCATCTGCAAAGTGTGATACTTTGACTTCTTCCTTTCCAATTTATATCCCCATTGACCTCTTTTATCTGTCTTATTGCTCCAGCTAAAATTTTAGTACTATGCTGAATAGATATTGAGAGAGTGGGCAGCCTTGTCTTTTCCCTAATTTTAGTGGAATTGATTTAATTTTCAATCCATTTAATTCGTGGATTATTCATGTGGGATATTGGCTTGTTGTATATTGCCTTTATTGTTTTTAGGTATGTACCTTGTTTTCCTGATCTCTCTAAGACTTTTATCATGAAGGAGTGTTGGATTTTATCAAAGGCTTTTTCATCATCTAATGAAATGATCATGTGTTTTTTCTAGTTTTTCTTAATATGGTGAATTACATGGATAGATTTTGATTTGTTGAATCATTTTTGTGTCTATGGGATGAAGTCTGCTTGATCATGGAAGATAATGTTCTTGATGTGTTTTTGGATTCAGTTTGAAAATATTCTATTCAGTATTTTCCATTAATATTCATAAGGGAGATTCATCTGAAATTCTCTTTTTTTGTTGAGTCTTTCTGTGGTTTAGATATGAGAGTGAATGTGGTCTCATAAAATGAATTTGATAATGTCCCTTCTATTTCTATTGTGGAATAATTTGAAGTGTATTGGTAGTGGCTCTTCATTGACATTCTGGCAAAATTCTGCATTTAAACCATCTGGCCATGGGCTTTTTTTTTGGTTGGGAGACTTTAATGACTGCTTCTATTTCTCTAGGGGTTATAGGTATGTTTAGATTGTTTACTTGATCCTGATTTAGCTTTTGATAAGTGATATCCATCATGGGAATTGTCCATTTCACTTAGATGTTTCCAATTTTGTTAAGTACAGGTTTTTGAAGTAAGACCTAATGATTCTTTGCATTTCTTTGGTGTCTGTTGTTATATCCCCCTTTTCATTTTACATAAGGATTTGTCTGTCTTGTTGATTTTCTCAAACAACCCACTCTTTGTTGCATTGCTTCTTTGTATTGTTCTTTCTGTTTCTATTTTATTGGTTTCAGCACAGAAACCATTGACTATTTCCTTCCATCTATTCCCCTTGGGTATGCTTGCTCTTTTTTTGCTGTAGAGCTTTCAGGTGTGCTAGTAAGTCATCAAAATGAGGGGTCTCACTAATTTCTTCATGAAGGTACTTAGTGCTATGAACTTTCCTCTTAGCACTGTATCTGTTAAATCTTTTTAGCTGAGTATATGTTTAGTTTTTGAGAAGGTTCTATGACGTGCTGAGAACAAGTTATATTCTTTTATGTTTGGGTGAAATGTTCTGTAGATATCTGTTTGGTTCATTTGAGTCACATTGTCTGTTAGGTCTCTTATGTCTCTGTTTAGTTTCTGTTCAGATGACCTATCCATTGCTGAGAGTGGGATCTTGAACTCTCCCACTATTAATGTGTAAGGTTTAATGTATAATTTAAGTTTTATTAATGTTTATTTTACAAATGTGGGGGACTTTGCATTTGGGGTTAGATATTTAGGACTGAGAGATCATCATGGTAGATTTTTTTCTTTGATGAGTATGAAGTGTCCTTTTGTATTTTTTTTTTCTTTTTTTGGTTTTTCCAGACAGGGTTTCTCTGTGTAGCCCTGGCTATCCTGGAACTCACTCTGTAGACCAGGCTGGCCTCGAACTCAGAAATCCGCCTGCCTCTGCCTCCCAAGTGCTGGGATTAAAGGCGTGGGCCACCACTGCCCAGCTTTTGTATTTGTTTTTTTGATTAATTTTGCTTGAAATTTTATTTTAGTAGATGTTAGAATGTCTACTCTAGCTTGTTTCTTGGGTCTTATTTTCTTGGAAAGTCTTTTTCCTGCCCTTTACTCAGAGGTAATATCTATCTTTATTATTGAGTTGTGTTCTTGTATGCAACAAAATGGTGAATCCTGTTTTCACATGCTTTCATTCTATTTAATTTATGTCTTTTTATTGGGGAATTGAGTCCATTAATGTTGAGAAATATTATTGATCAAAGATTATTAATTTCTGTTATCTTGAAGTTGTTGTTGGTAACGTGTGTGTATGTTTTAATATTTTTTGTTTTGTGCATTTAATGTTTGGATTATTATGTGGTGGGAGGATTTTATTTTGTTATTCCCATATATTTTGTGTTTTGAAAGCTTTCACATTCATAAGCATCTCTTTCTTTGGGTTACAGAAGTTTTCTTCTATGATTTTGTTGAAAATATTTTTCTGGGCCTTTGAGCTGGGAATCTTTTTTAATTCCTATTATTCTTAGGTTCTATATGTTTATGGTATCCCAAATTTTCTAGATGTTTTAAGTCAGAAAATTTTTAGATTTAATATTTTCAATGATTGATACATCAATTTCATCTATTGTACATCTATGCCTGAGATTCTCTCTTTCATCTCTTTATTTTTTTTGGTGATACTTATGCCTGTAGTTTTCGTTCTCTTGCCCAGGTTTTTAACCTACAGTATTCCCCCAGTTTGTCTTTTCTTTATTGCTTTTATTTCCATTTTCAGGTCTCAAACAGTTTTATTCATTTTTTTATCTCTTATTGGATTTATTCATTTCTTCTTTAAAGACCTTTATAATCTTCATAAGATTAAATTTGAGGTCATTTTCATATGCTTCAGCTGTGTTAGGATAGCCAGATCTTGCAGTAATAGGATAGCTGGGCTCTTGTCATGCCATATTTTCCTGGCTCTTGCTGATTGTGGTTTTTACGCTAGCCTTCAGCTATCTGGGTTTTACAGCTATTATAAGTTTAGGTGCTGATTTCTGAATTTTTCTTTGTTGGAGGGATGTTTTTTGGATTTTCCCCCCTTGGTTTCTGTTTTCTATCTGTCATCAGGTCTGAGTGGCCCAGGGCTCTGGTGACTAGCAAGTCTTCAGTTTTAGTAGATTGTCTCCCCTGGGGTTTTTGTAACCTGCATGACCTTTGGGATATTGGTATTTGATATTCTGATGCCAGAATAGCCTCTAGGAAAGTAGGTGGAGTTGTGGGCCAGAAAAGGGATTACAGAGGACAGGGTCTCCTTCTAGAGTACTGTAGGTAGATGCACTTTAAGGCATAAACATTTACATTACATGCAGTTTCAAGTCAATAATTACATAAGGGATATCTTACTATTACTTTCTTCAGTAAATTATTTTTAATTATGTCATATTTTTATTGGTATACATTCTTGCACATATTGCTAAGTTTTATAGAAAAATTAATTATTTAAAGATATTATATGCTTTGATCATATTTCCTCTTTTATATTTTCTCCCTTAGTCCTTTCTTCTTATTTCTACATCCTGTTTGTCATCTATCTTTTAGTAATAATTATAGTTTATCTGATACCTTTTACTTTTATTTTCTCTGGCAAGAATTTCTCTTACCTTTAAATTTTAGTTTCAATTTCTTTTTATAAGCCTTGTCAAGTATGTACTTTTAATTATCTGAATGACCTTTTAGATTCCTGCCAAGAGTCTGTCCATCAATGTTTATTATAATAGACCTTAATTTAGAAATAAAATTCCAGTCTTATCAATGTGACCATCTGTTTCTTCCTTGTTCCTTCTTTACTTTAGTGCCATGACTTTCAATAGCAATTTTTAGACATAGACTATTCACTTAAAATCATTTATTAACCATTTATTCATTCATTCTTAATTGTTATGTATTTATTATTTGAGAAACATTGAGACCAATAAGATAGATCCTATGAGAAGGTTTGAACACACAATTAATTATAATCATATTAGCTAACTTCTGGGATTAAATCTTTTAATGCTGAAAGGGAAAGTGCTATTGAAAGAGTTTATAGAAGGGTATGTCTCAACAAAGTCTAGAAACAGATAAAATTACTAAGTAACCATAAGACCCAGCTGATTGTGATAAAACAGCATATGTCTACCTCTCTCAAATAGGGCATCAACAACACATTAAAGTGAGAATGCTACTAACAATGTTCAACTTGGTAAATATATGAGCTTTATTAGAGTTAATGACAAGAATATGGTTGAGGGATTATTTATAGAAGCAGAAATGACCCAGAAACAACTGTATCACCAGTTTGGTTTATGGCTCATGAAAGCTGGAACCCTGGTGACTCCTGCATAATTTATAGATAGCTTCACATGTCAGAGGGTATCTATTGTAGGCATATTAGTTGGTTTGAATCTCTCCTAGGTATGCCGAATGATTTAGGCCTTTCTGTGAATCTCAGCTGTTCTGAGAATCTTTCTCAGCAGTCTTTACTGCTTCTGTAAGTTTGAAGAAAGAGAATTCTAGTGTATCTGGTCAGTTTCAGGAAACTTACTTAAACTTCTGAGTTATTTACATCCTGAGTTTTAACTAGTCTTCCTTTACAAGATCATCTGGACTTTTAAAGAGCTTCCCTAAAGGACTGAATATTTCATCTTTGAGAAAATTTCTACAGAATATATATTTAAAATGAGGAGGTATTGATTATAAATGACTTCTGGAGGGATCCTCTTCCTTCACTCTAGTAGCCCCATACCACTTTGATGTCACAAATATTCTATTACTCTCCTAATTCTAGTTTCAAATATCTTTTCCTCCTCTTATGGTCACCTTTCTAGTTTTATAACCTATATTTACATCTGAAGACACATGAAAATATTAACATACAGGAAATACACACAAGAGAAAATGTATAATCTTTGAAGTTTTGAGTCTGTGTTTATTTGTTGAATATAATAATTTTGATTTTGATTCATCTTCCTGAAAACCTCATGATTTCATTTTTCATTCCCAACCAAAAAAAAAAAAAAATACTCTTGGTGTTTGTTCTACATTTTGCATTTCCAGTTGTCCATCTGTTGATAGATACTTGATTCTACTTTTTGAGCTATTGTGAATTGGGTAGTAGTATATATGGTTGTGTAAATATTTCTGGTATGTTGGTTTAGAATACTTTAGGCATACTTCCGAATGTGCTATAGCTATGGTAATATGGTTTTTTGTTTGTTTGTTTTTTAAGAAATCTCTATACTTACTTCCATACTGACTATGCCATTTTATCCTCCACAAACAGAGACTTAGAATCCCCTTTGCCTACATTCTCAAGAGCACTGGGATTATAGACGGGTTACTCTGCCATTCCTGCTTTTATGTGTGTTCTGGGGATCCAAATTGTAGCTCTTGTGCAGAGTAATGGTTTTGTTCTTGTATCTACATTTCCAGGATTTGAATATTAAATGAAGCTATTAGACATTTTTTTGCATTTTTAAGGATTGTATCATTCATTTATTTATTGGAAAATTTTGGGATCATTTAGTTTTGAAGCTTTTTATATGCCCTAAATATTATTTTTTGAGTTATCACTGCCAATAATTTCTTTTTGTTTTGCTTTGTTTTCAGTATATCTAGACTGCAGGTTCCCTTCCCTCCACTCCTCCCAGTTTCTCCTCCACACACTCCTCTCTCCTCAAGATTCAATACTCCTCTGTTTAAACTCTTTCTCTTCTTCTCTGTCAAAGAGATTACTCATTTTTAAGAGAAAGTAAACTCATTTTATGGTGAAGTGAAGACAATTGAATGGTTGAACAATAACTTTATTGACAAATAAGGATGGATAGACCATCTGTAGTTCACTAATATAGTAAATCTTTAGTCTGGGTGAATGCTCCATTTTTCTGTAGGTCTTGTTCACTGGGCTCCTAATCAAGAAGAGAAGCCTGGTGATTTTTATTAGTTACTTTTGCCACTCTACTGTCTCTACTTTGCTCTTCCATTGTATAATGTCAGTCCTTCCCATATGTTGTTGGGCATTAGGAATTACCTATCATTTCCCAGCAGGAATCATCCTCCTGAGAACACAACAAATGTAAGCTGTTGAAAAATAGTCATTCAATTTTCTCTCATTTGTATTCCTTATCCCCTGATGATTCTCTTTTGTAGGGAGCCACGGCGAGCGGTGACAATATTCGCCATTACAAGATGGCGCTGGCATCCGGTGCTCCCACAAGTAAACAACTAACTGCGCAGGTGCAAGAGGCGAAAGCATGCCAAGTCACTGCCCATCCCAGGGCGTAATATGGGGTGATGAGGGAACAACCAATCAGAAGTGAACACGCCACTCTAGGGTGCATATAAGCAGTGCCTTTTCCGGGCTTGGGGTCTTCCACTTCAGCTGATACAAGAATAAAGCCTCGTTGTAGTAACTACCTGAACACTGCCTCCTGTGTCTCTCTTGCGGGCGAGGGGATTCGGAAGGGGCACGGAACATCTGGTGCCGAAACCCGGGAACTTCAAGGCGCCGCGGAGACCCTGGAGACTCGGGGCGGGTTAAAAAACTACAGGATCGAGGTACTCTCTGAGAGGTATGTTTGGGGTGGAAGCCTTGGTTGCGAGCGGATTTTCACCCATTGCCGCTGTTGCACTAGTTGGCCTCTTGCTTGTGTTGCTTTCGTTTTTAGCTTATTTGTGTTGTGAAGATCCAGCTTACAGCACAGCTATTAATGCAAGTCAAGAGGTTTTAAAAGAGGTCCACTCCAGTGTATCAAAGACAGAGCATGTTAGCCGGCATCAGGCCAAGGAGCCTGAGGAAAAAGATAAGGCCAAGGAGCCTGGGAAAGGGAAGCAGGCAAGAAGGCCTGGACAAAAGAAGCAGACGCAGGAGTCTGGTAAAAAGGAAGAGTACTCAAAAGAAACAGAGGCCACTGCAGGGCCTATTAAGAATAAGGACCCTTCACCGGTTGGTGAAGAGAGAATGGAGGTCAAAAGGACCCCCCTTTACCCCATTAAAGAGCTTGCTGCCATAGACCTTAGCAGCTTCGAAGAAGATCTAACACAAGGAGAGGAAGAAAGCCTAGAGGAAGAGGCAGCCGCCTATGAACAAAACAGATTGGACCAAAAAATAACCGTCCTGAGATAAGACTAAGAAAGACCCTGAGTCCCTCGGCCCTGCCCTTGCCTCCGGCCTACGCCCCGGGCAGCGTCTCTAATTCATTTCTCATCCCAGGAGATTGGAGACAGCTACAGCTGGCATTTCTGGTCTTTGAAGGGGCAGAGGGAGCCCGTGTTCATGCCCCAGTAGAGTATAGGCAGGTCAAAGAATTAGCTGAGGCAGTATGCACATATAGAGTTGGGGCTAATTTTACTGTATCCCAAGTGGAGAGATTAAGTGCAGCTGCTATGATGCCAGGAGACTGGCAGGACACAGTGAAGGCGGTACTTACCAATATGGGCCAATATTTGGAATGGAAAGCACTCTGCCATGAGCAGTTACAAGCACAAGCCAGAGCTAATGCAAGCATTGAGGGTCAAAAATTATGGACTTTTGACATGCTGGCAGGAGTTGGCGCACATGCCAATGACCAGACTGCTCACCCTTGGCAGGTATACGCACAAATAGCGACAGCTGCTGTTAAGACATTCTTATGTGTCATAAGGAATTAATTACTTTACAGACATCATACCCCTTATTATTAAACACCTTGGAACAGTGGGGTCTGCATGTTGCTACTGAGAAAGTTCAAATTTCAGAAATTGGCTCCTTTTTAGGGACAGTTATCTATCCAGAAAAGATAATTCTTCAGAAATTGGAGATTTGTAGAGACCATTTACATACTTTGAATGATTTTCAGAAATTATTAGGTGATATAAATTGGTTAAGACCATTTTTAAAAAATCCCTCAGCTGAGCTGAAACCTTTATTTGATATTTTGGAAGGGGATGCTCGTATTTCCTCACCGAGGGCCTTAACACGGGCTGCGAGCCATGCTCTACAAGTAATAGAAAATGCTTTACAAGATGCCCAGTTGAAACACATAGATGAAACCAAAACCTTTGATTTATGTGTTTTCAAAACTAGATGCTTACCCACCACTGTATTATGGCAAGAGGGGCCTTTGTTAAGGATTCATCCCAATACTTCTCCCACAAAGATTATTGAATGGTATCCAGATTCAGTCGCTCAGCTTGCCCTTCGTGGACTAAAAGCAGCCATTACCCATTTTGGAAGGGAGTCTAAGGTTTTGATAGTGCCTTATATGCCCATCAAGTCCAAATATTAACGGCGACCTCTGATGTGTGGGCAGTGCTGGTTACTTCCTTCAATGGTCAAATAGATAATCATTATCCTAAGCATCCCATCTTACAATTTGCCTTAACTCAAGCTATCATATTTCCACATATTGTGTCTCAGGAGCCACTCCCAGATGGAATGGTAGTTTATACGGACAGGTCAAAAACAGGAGTGGGTGCCTATGTGGTTAATGATAAGGTTACATCCAAACAATACCATGAAACCTCACCTCAAATTGTGGAATGCCTAGTGGTGTCAGAGGTTCTGGAAATCTTTCCAGGTCCCTTAAATATTGTTTCAGATTCCTTCTATGTGGCTAATGCAGTAAAAGCATTAGAAGTTGCTGGGTTAATTAAGACATCTAGCAGACTTGTAGAAGTTTTTCAAAAGATTCAGCTTACCCTGGCTAAGCGAAGATTCCCTGTCTTTATAACGCATATTAGGGCTCACTCAGGCTTACCGGGAAGCTATGTCCCGTGGAAATAACCTGGCAGGTCGAGCCACAAAGTTGATTGCAATTGCCCTTTCGCCAAAATTAGATTTGGCTAAAGCCTTTCATAAAAGGTTTCATGTGACAGCTGAGACGCTATGATGTCGATTTAACATCACTAGAAAGGAGGCTAGAGATATCGTGACTCAATGCCAAAACTGCTGTCAATTCCTACCTGTTCCCCATACCGGAATTAACCCTCGGGGAATTAGGCCATTACAGATCTGGCAAATGGATGTTACCCACATCCCATCCTTTGGAAAATTACAATATTTGCATGTCTCCATTGATACCTGTTCTGGAGTTATGTTCGCCTCTCCATTGACCGGAGAAAAGGCGGCCCATGTTATTCAACATTGTCTCGAGGCTTGGAGTGCCTGGGGAAAGCCTAAAATCCTTAAAACTGACAATGGACCAGCCTACACTTCTCAAAAGTTTGGACAATTTTGTTGCCAAATGGAGGTGACACACCTGACGGGTCTTCCTTACAATCCTCAGGGACAGGACATCATTGAACGTGCTCATCGTACCCTTAAAACTTATTTGATAAAACAAAAAGGAGAAGTTGAGGAAGCTCTGCCCACGGTGCCATGGGTTATTGTCTCTCTGGCACTTTTTACTCTTAATTTTTTGAATTTGGACAGTCAGGGCAACACGGCGGCTGATCGCCATTGCCTGGAACCAACTAGGCCAAAAGAAATGATAAAATGGAAAGATGTTTCGACTGGTCAATGAAAAGGCCCAGATCCTATTTTAATAAGATCCAGGGGAGCGGTTTGTGTTTTTCCACAGGAAGAAGACAACCCGTTTTGGTTGCCAGAACGCCTGATGCAACGCCTCACAGTTGTGGATGATGATTCCTCAGCGGGTTCCCCTATGAATGCTTTTGATCGCTACATGGATTCTCCAAGCTTGGGTTCCTAGTATATATAGTGAATTTAGATGGGCTATCCTATCTGCTTTTCCCAAACCTATGCTCTTGCCTTCTTAAAAGGCGCTGCTTCTGCTAAACAGAATTTCTCCTATACCTTTAACTATACCGAGTGAATTAATGCCTCACTCCAGTTTGTGTGTATCCTCCATTTCTTTTCATCTTATCCAACCACTCCTTTAATACTTGTACCAATGTAACTTGCTTTATGTCCCAGTGCTGGTCTGCTCTTGTCTATAAGCAGGCCCTAATAGCCAGAATACCACAATGGATCCTTATCCCCGTTCAGATGTCTGGGACCTTGACTTTATTTCGACAGAAGAGAGCTTTTGATATAACGGCAACCATTGTCACAGCTATTATGCTCGGAGCAGACAGTGCTACCATTGGAGCTATTGCCATGTTTTACCAAGTACAAACCACTGAATTTGGCAATATTTGGCAGAAAGAGTTAGCCAGGCAATGGCTACCCACTCTTCCTCCACAGCAGAATTGAAAGGAGGTATTATGATACTCAATCAGAGATTAGGTTTGGTTGAGGAAAGACTGGATATCTTATTTCAGTTGACATAAATTGGCTGTGAAAGGAAATTCGGAGCTTTGTATTACCAACATTCAAACTTTACAAAAGCAGCCAATCTCTCACGTAAATTGTCCTTATATCTTTAAGGAAATTGGTCTGAAAATTTTGGTAATCTTTTTGAACAACTTCGCAGAGAAATTATTCTTGTCAACTCCACCCGCCTGGATCCCTCCATTGTTAAAGGACTTTCTTCTTGAATTTCTTCTGCCTTTTCTTTCTTTAAGGAAAGGGTGGGGATAGGCCTGTTTGGTGCAGCCCTATGTTGTGGATTAGTGTTCATGTTATGGTTGGTCTGCAAGCTCAGAGCCCAACAAAAAACGTGACAAGGTCGCTATCGCCCAAGCACTCGTAGCCTTGGAACAAGGATCTTCCCCTGAAATTTGGCTATCTATGCTAAGAAAGTAACTGATGACTGAGACCCTCAGTTGATGCACCCCAAGGGTTCAGCCCATTGCACTGGGTCGATGAGAGGTCTAAGTCTAGCCAGCCGTTGCCTGAATAACTGTGGTACCTGAATATTTAGAGGTGTTTGCGAGTGGGTACTCGACAGGGAATGTTCCATGAGTGTGGATAGATTTCCCGAAAGTATGCCTGATTGCACAAAGGTTTGATGCCAAGAAACCTCCTCCCCTGGTGGCGCCCCAGGGTGGAGACTCCCTTTCCCCAACAAAAGGCATCGAGATGGGTATGGGAAGTATTACTCATTGCACGACGACAAGAGAAGAAACCCATTACAATATCTCATTTTACACAGAGAATCAGGCCTCTGCTTTCCCTCACTGAGTTGGTGCCACGCTTGATAGGCAAAAGGCTGTTCCGTCTTAATAAAATAGAAAGGGGGAGATGTAGGGAGCTGTGGTGAGCCGTGACAACATTCGCCATTACAAGATGGCGCTGGCATCCAGTGCTCCCACAAGTAAACAACTAAACTGCGCAGGTGCAAGAGGCGAAAGCATGCCAAGTCACTGCCCATCCCAGGGCGTAATATGGGGTGATGAGGGAACAGCCAATCAGAAGTGAACACGCCACTCTAGGGTGCATATAAGCAGTGCCTTTTCCGGGCTTGGGGTCTTCCGCTTCAGCTGATACAAGAATAAAGCCTCGCTGTAGTAACTACCTGAACACTGCCTCCCGTGTCTCTCTTGCGGGCGAGTAGATTCGGAAGGGGCGCAGAACACTCTTTTGCATCCTGCAGTATTTAAAACTACTGTATTTTTAGCCTATTAACTTAAGAGCTAGTTACACTCAGAAAGATAACATGAATTGTTGCAATTAAATTCTGCAAGACTCTGATGTATGGCTGTAGGCTTAGTCTCAAAAATAATTCAATATTTTGAACATACTCAGAGTACATTCTAGTCCCCATAAAGAGCATAAGAATTTGCTCTAAAGTTTGGCACTTAAGGTTTCAATATTTTGTAATTAACTTACCACCTAGAAAATTTAATAGAAACAGCTTTTTAGTTTTTATGCTGTTCAATGCTTTTGTCAACTATATTTTAGTTGTGAAAGATGATAGAAATATATGCTTATTTCATTACTGTTAACATAGTCTTAGAAAAGTCCCTATATAGAACAGTAACCTTGTTTCTCTGTAGCCCTATTCTAGATTTCTTTACTAGATGATATATGCAATATTCTACATCTAGAAGTTTCTTTTGTTTTTAATCAGCAATCTTTGAATACATCTTTTTAGTTTTTTGAAGTAGACAGAAATTTTAAAAGTCCCCTTTACCTATTTTTTAATTAGAAAGAATTTTAGAAGAGTATTTTCCTCCAAACTAAAATTTATATTTTAGTAACTATGTATGTACTTTTATTACAGATTGCTCATATCCTACATTTAGTGAAAACTGATTAAAACATAGATTTGAGTAATTTTCAGGCAATCATTTGTTTCTTAGTGTTTACAATCTTTTGTGGAGTTCTGCTTCTCTAGAGTTTGCCAATGATTGTTCTTGGCTATGTTTTGTTTTTGTTTTTGTTTTTTTCCCAGTGGTTCAATGCATTGTTTTCCATCCTTCTGTAGAGGTCTGGTTACTCTCCTAGAAATGAGCTCTGAATTTAGGCACTCTTTATGCTTGTCATATTTTCTTAAAAATATCAATATCTACAAATCTACAAAGTCAGAATGTTTCTTAATGTATAACCTAATGGCTGCCAACTCTGAAAACCTAAAAGGAGATAAATACACTCATGGTATTTAAAAATGCAACAGCAAATTGTTAGTCAATCACTGACATCAAGGGGAAAATGTGTCTTATATGGTTAAGTACTTTTGCTTCATGTGTTCATAATTTCTACTTTTTCCAGGCTGGTGCTGCTTTAGAATGTAGATTCCCTAGGGCTCTCATGCTACAAGGTGCATGAGTGCCCTTTCTTATTCCTAATCAATAGCAGGGAGGAAAGCTGTGAGCAGAATTTCTTATGTTATTGTGGTAAGAGAGGTTGTTGAAACAAGATAAAGAAAGAAAAGTTCTGCCGTGCCTAAGGTTGATACTTGAGATGTGATGAGTTTTGCACCTACCACGGTGGTCACCTCTCACTGAGAAAAGCCAATTCCACCCAAAAATTCCAGAAAGTACAAATCAATTATAATACTTGCATAATAAGTTCTTTAATAATGGAGACTAATCATATCTATGGATCCATAAATAAAAATGCCTTTAGGGATTAGTTCAAGACTCCCCATTTTATTTAACAAAAGAGATTCACAAGTCAAAGAATTACCATGAGGAATTGGTGTTCAATCTGGTAGCAGTTAGTAAATACAATCCCAAGTTTCCTGTGTACAACATGTCTCCAAATATGCTTCATGCATTGGAGCTCAGTTAGTGCTCACTCCGTCCTGTAAGGTAAGAGCTAGAATTTATTGGATCATAGACAATCCTAATACTATATAACACTGTGTTGTTAATGGAAGTAGACTTATTTTTCTGGTTTAATTTATGGAAGAATGTGAAGAGGAAAATAAATGTCAGCTTATTCATTTTATAGACTTTCAGACAAATCCAAGAAGAGTACAAGAATCCCCAAGTCCCCAAAATCCCATATTGAGCTTCTGAAATATCCAAGTTGGCTACACTAAGAAGATGTACAGTAAATTCTATCCTCATTCACTCAGGAACCCTTTCAATGGTAAACCAATAGGCAGTAATAGATTTAGGTGAACATTCAAGAGGATAAAAATAAGAATTTATTTGGAGACAGATTAGTTAATATGCTTTTATTCTGTTTTCTCTAGAAGGTAAGGATAGACATGCTTTCCTCTTCCTTAATTCTACTGAGGAGATACTTAATGTAATTTTATCAGGATACTATAGGCTATTAGTTCTGAAAGAGTTCTTAACTCAAAATGTACCTCATCCCTTCCTACTTTATCAGGATTATTATGAGAACTATTTCTTATTCTCACTGTCCATTTATGGCTTTCCTTATACAACTTCTCTGTATGGGTTCTATAGCCCATCTTCCAGAGCTGCTTAAATTCCAAATGAATAATAGAGACCATAGACTCTCTTGCCTTATGCTATACAATTTGCATGATGTAATTAAAGATCCAGAGACAAACATCTGGAAGCAATCTCCAGCTAAAGGGCGTTTTAATTCTCTTATTCTTTCTCTTCTGAGATAACTTCCACCAATGCATTGTCCTCAAATCCTCACCTCAAGTTTGTTATAATGAAGCTGATCTAAGAAAGCATCTGTCCATGGCTTTGAGGTGCAGAGATATAGTAGCAGGTTTATGACTGTGAAAACCTAAAACCTCTGAGGCTGTGGTTTTTAGCTATCTGCATCCTTATAAGCAGCAGGATAAAAGATCACACAGCAGACCCACTACAAACAGGCCAACCATAAACTGTCTTGAAAATACACTGGCCGGACAAGGACTGATTTCAGATAGTGAAGCTGATACGGCAGGGATTTTTAGACGTCTCAGGACACAACTTTGAAAACTTCAAATAGATCTGAGATTTTTATTCTAGTATCATCCATGTCCAGAGCTATTTCCACAGGATCCCCCAAGAGCTTCACTTTAGAGAAAGAAGGATTTAAACTTGATGTACCTAGACCACCCTACCATGGAGCAACAACATAAATATAAGATTTATTTTGTGCCTCACATTTCTCCATTATTTTCTCTTCCAATCCTGGATGATACAACAGAAATACCTACTGAATGTAGAAGACAAAACATAGCAAAAACTGTGATCTCTTCTCTTGCATCAAGCTTTTAGGTCTGAAGCAGATACATGTTACAGAAATGGAGAGAATCTTTAATTAGATGAAAGTGTGAAGATTTGTGCAGCAAATTGGTCTAGGAATGCCCTAAGCATGGTAATCAAAAAACCAAAGGCTGAAGGAACTGAGAAGATAAAGGAGGTAAACCAAAGATTGAAATAATAAAAAATCCATTTCCTGGGGATTTTCCTATAGAAGCAAGTCTAGGGTAATGGCAATTACCCTAGGCACATCCTGGGTTTGTAGGCTAAACTAGACACACAAAGTTTTTCTTTGTCCAAGAAGAATGTACCTGTGATTTCTCTAGTTCTGCTAAAACATCAAGTGTCAAGGGAACATAGATTGGAATTCCCAGAATAAAATAATTGCCTGTTTTAAATGACTGTTTTCTAGGCTCGAAATATGTGTCATTGGTTGTAATTAGTTGGATCTACTTTATTTTTTTTCCTTGAGAGTGAATTGAAAAACCATGGAAACATTAGAATTCACACACAGATATGCAAATAGATCCATGCAAAAGATAAGCTAATGGATCCATGCAAATGATATGCAAAAGAATTGTTTCCTTTCATCTGAGCCTTTGAGATTGCTTTGATTATGAAACCCATGGGTTACATCTCTGTGTGTACAGCTGTTTAAAAGGTTCTTTCTGCTCCTTTATAGCTAATCAATTTCTTAATGCTCTCAATTGGATTGCCTGCATATAGCTAGTCCTTCCTTAGATTTTTTTAGGTCCCTAAGCAGCAAATTTTCTTGATCATATCTGTGGCAAATTTTATTTCCTCACCCCCACTATATCAAAATTCAGTTTGGAAAGTGACCTCTTCAAAGTTAACTCAATTTCAAAACACTATAGTGAGCATTTCTGTATATTGCTAAGATATATTATCGTCCCTTCTTCTTTTCTGATGGAGACTTTAACAGACACTTTGGAGTTTTTGTAACATTTATGATAGCATCTATATGTATATGTATATATAATATTTGTCAGTCAATTTTTTCTACACAGAAATATCTACAAAATTACAAATAGCATTGTCCCTTAAGCAGTAGCTTTCAAAATATTGTTAGCATATCACCACCAAAGTCCAATAACATGGTCAGCAAGGATATCAGATCCAGCTCCATACACAGTAGAGTAATGGGATATTTCTGAACACTCCACAACTTGGATTTCATGTTGTGGTTTGCTTTGTGATTCTGTCAGTTTGGTTGCCATTAGTCCTTGACTGATTCTGAAATAACACATTCAGAATTTTTAGAAAGTCTGTCAAAAAATGTTTCCAATGTCCTTTGAGGGCCTTGGAAGATAAAGCTCCACGTTAGAGCTCATGCTCAGGGTGCAATAAGATCATAGATTCAGTGTCTAGCACCACCCATAAGAAGGGTATTGCTACTACTTAAATTACTTAGAGTCTTTCTTTCCTGCCAAATTGTGATGCATAAATAAAATGATTGGAAAAGTTAGACAGAAATCTGTAGTATTGTAGGTGTTGTGGAGTGTCACAGTGCAGAATGACAGCACCTCCCAAACTTGTCTTGTTCTTTGTTTTTTTTTTCTTTTCTTTTCTTCTTTATCCTTTTCCTTCAAGAGATTTAAGGTGGTGTCTTTTTTTTTTTTTTTTTTTTTTTTTTTTTTTTTTTCTGAAGGACAATGAAGCATGTGCTCTGGCTCAGCTGTATGTGGTGTCTTTCAATGATCTATGTGTTAAAGGTCTGTCCTGTGCAGTGGCTGTGTGGACCATTAGCAGGTTGTCCTTCATGAAGAACTCTAGGTTTTCAAGAGGGAACAGCCTTAATGGAAATTGTGAGATTTGTAGTTTTCATTATCGGCTTAGAACATGAGTTTTGGTTAGCTGCATTCCATGATGCATAGCCCTTAATAGAGTTCCAACATAATGGAACTGTAAGTATATCAGACCAAAACTTCCAGAATAGGAAACCCTAATAAGACTTTATCTTTATATGTTTATTGCCATAGCTATTTTATTCTAGTGACTAAAAAGTCAACTTGGGCAATTTGTCTAATGCTCATGCTATTTTAATTATAAAGGAACTTCTAATTAACCATATGAAAATACCTTCAATTAAACTGAATCCATAAAATTAATAAAGAGTAAATGTTAAAAGTATTACATATATTGTTATTTTTCTATAATTTACATTATTATTTTAAACAGAATGTATTTATCATCACCATTTACCATGTATACTAGAAGATGGTGGCTAATGTTATTTAAAATTGTTTACATATAGTGAATATCATGGCATATTTATATCTATTTTATCCAGCATTTACCCATATCAATTCAATGACTTAAATTTGTAAGGCTTATGTACAAATATTCCTCTTTTTCATTTTATAGCATGTTGAATCAAAAATTTTAAATCAGTCATTGGAAAAGTTTAAATATGTTTATAACTGAATGATTACCATAAGTAATAAACGAGCTGCTGATAGGAGTTGCAAAGGTCTAGTCAGAGTTTACAATGTACATTCTGACCTTTTAAGTACTCTACCTGTATTTGCCTGCTTAATCTTCATAACATGCTGCAAATAGGCAATTTTATCAACATTTTATAGATTGGAAAAAAACTGAGGCATTATACTGACATTTACAGGAGCAGATACACTGAAAACTGTAGAGCCAGCTTTCATGTATAAATACTAAAGGGCAAATTGTAAGGATAACATTCAGAACCAGCAAAGTCCATCTCACAAGTCATGTCTATCATTTATTGGGCAAATGTGACTCTTATGTAAAGTTGTACTCATGCTATATAAGATGAACTGAGTGCCCCCAATCTCTAACTTCTGTCTCTCTATCTGTCTCTGCCTCTCTCTCTCTCTCTCTCTCTCTCTCTCTCTCTCTCTCACACACACACACACACACACACACAGGATAAACCATCACATATCACTTATATTATTTGTTATACTGTTATACAACCAAATTCTCCAGGTTTGAATATAACAAAGGCTTATAACATTGAATATAACAAAGACTTAGACTACTTTCAATGTTATTATTTCCAAAATTCTAAGCTTTAGTGTTTAGCCTAGCCTCCTTTTAATCATTTAATCAAATTTCAATTTTCATCTATGTATTGTATATTCAGTTTAAGTCACATGAGTTTGTCTTCTACAGTGACATCAAACTATTTTATCCCCATGGTGCAAGTTCTTACTGTCTTCATTCTTATGTTTCCCCCTTTGTGTCCTTCTCTTTCTTTCTCCTCTTTGTCCAAACATCTCAACTCTTTGCTCAGTCAATGCTGTTTTATGTCTTGTTTCTTTATACATTTCAATTCCTCAACAACCCACAAGAACATACAGCTAAAATGGCCCAGGCTTGAGCTCCTTCCTCTTCACTTCTAATTCTGTTCCACTAGTTTCTAATTTGAACAGAGCATCTTCACTAGGCTAATCTGCCACCAGTTTAGTTTCACAAAATTTTACTTGCCTGGTTCTTCTTTGATTTCTCCCTATAAAGTGGTCTTTTCTTTGCCTCTCGATTAACATGTGAAACATACTACTACATATGCCACATGATATCTCTTTAGTTTACCATGGTTCTTGTACAATCTAAGAACCTGGAAGTTCAACCTTAAATAGCCAAGTTGATCTGAACCTACCGAATTCTTTCAACGCTAAGCACCTGGTCTCCTCAACACATACTATTTATAATGCCATGCCTCCTTAAGAATTACATGTTGGTTTTTTTTTTATTTAATTTCACAATCATAAAGCTAAATACATTTTTCTTAATCGAATCCATTTGATTTAATCAAAGTTCTTTGTAGGATACCAGATTGCATCGTTCACAAAAGTAGGCCAATGTTTGTTTTATTCTTTTCACATTTAATCTTATTTCTGTCTCTATGATCTGTTTAGAACATAAACTTTAACTTACATTTGACTTTTCAAAGATCTTTTCTTCTTTTCTTCTTAGATTGTTCTTTATATTTGCTTAAAATGGAGGTTCTAGAATTTTGCTTTTTAAAAATGTATTGCCTAAGAAGCGGACATGGGCCAAGGACAAGGAAATGTGCTGCTTAGCAGGAATATGACTTTGGCCAAGGACAAGGAAGTAGGCTTCAAGCAGGAATCTGACATTAGAGTAGAACGAAGTAATTTCAGGTAGGAGTCTAAATCTTAGGCTATATTAAAGAAGTAATCTCAGGAAGGAATCTAAATATGAGGCTAGAACAAAGAAGTAATTTCAGACTGGAATTTAAATTTTAGGCTAGAACAAGGAAGTAGGCTTCAGATATGAAAATGACCTTGGGCTAGGACAGGGAAGTAGGCTCAGATATTTTGGTCACTCTGATAAATCTTTAGAAACATTGATCACGGGAGGGGAATGTTCACTTAACTGGGTTAATGCTTTGCTTTTTCTTTGACTATTTGTGTTTATTATATTGCTTGTTCCTTGAAAAAAAGAAGAAAAAATGTATTGCCTAAATTTTCATAAATGCATATAATGTGTTTTAATCAAATACAGTTCCACTCCCCTCCCACCAAATTTACTTCTTCTAAATTTGCCTACTTTTCCTCCCAAATTCATGTGTTCTTTGTATAATGTTTTAATTTAATTTCTAAAAATTAAAGTATATTTTATCATTTCTTTTTCCCTTTCCTCCCTCTAACTTCTCACATGTTTCTCTACTTCCATTTCAAAATCATGCTCTATTTTTCTTTAATCAATACACACACACACACACACACACACACACACCCCGTACAAATTCATACACACAATCTGCTAGATTTATTTAGTATTGTTTGTATGCATATTGGTGTAGGATCATCTACAAGATCATGAGAAGAATAAAAAGATCAATTTGTGTTGTTGGTTTTTTGTCACAGAAATGAAAACATAGATGTGAAAATAGGTTATGGTAAGAAGAAACTAACTTTTAATTCTTTTTTTATTGGTTATTTTATTTATTTACATTTCGAATTTTAGTTTTATGGATAGGGAAATTTGTTTAAGAGATGGATTTTGAGAGGATTGCAACCCCATTGGAAGAACAACATATGCTGTCCTGACTACCCAGTTCTTCCAGAGACTAGACTAACAACTAAGGAGTGTACCTAAAGGGATCTTTGGTTCCAGATATATATGTAGCAGAGGATGGTCTTGCCCAACAGCAATGAGAGGGGAGGCCCTTGGTCCCAGGGAGGTTTGATGCCCCAGAGTTGGCGGATGATGGAACAGAGTGTGAGTGGGTGGGGGAGCACTCTCATATAGGCAAAAGGGAGGGGGAAGGCAGATGTGGGATGAGGATATGGCAGAGGGGTAACCAGGAAGTGGAATATTATGGGTTGGTGGGTTGGTGGAGGGGGTAATTGGGAAGTGGGATATTATTTGAGATGTAAACAAATGGAATGATTAATAAAATTTTTTTAAAATATCGTGGTTGCTTGAGTCAATAGTGTTCTCCTTGGTACTCACTTCAGAAGCATTTTTCCTCAATAGACACTTGGTAAACTGTAGTGGAGTTATTTTGATTTAAAAGCACAAGAATGTCTTGGTTGATTTATTTATTCACTGGGACTACACAGGGAAAATAATTTCAAACCAACCTTTAGCAACTCAAAAACAATACAATAATGATTTAATAACTTGCCTTCTAGATACTGCTAATATATGATTTGTGACTTGTAGAATCACATACCTCTGATACCATTTGTTTCTCTTCTAGCTGAATACAACAGTACTGTTCTTCCTCTGAACACACAAGCAGTGACCCATCTAGAGTATCAAGCAGTATGCTGACTGAGGATGAGAAAGCAGTTCACCAAGGAAAAATCTACTTAAATATCTATAGTAGATATATAAGAAATCTCATGATTTCACTTCTGCAAATAAACCTTGTAATTTTAAAATATGTCTTCATGTTCTTAGACTTAATGTGCTTGACTTGTAGGCCACATTTTCTGAAACAGACATTTCTAAAATGAACATTATTTAGAACTAATATCAGGGTAAGAAAGATAGTTGACATTCACTTGTTCAAACTAATCCCTAATGTTCACCATGTCAAAATTATAGTTTTAAATAACATGTCTTATTATGTTCATTAAAGAAAACTAGAAATATATATAATTGTAAATGTTTAAAAATATCTAGAATATAAATTCCATGACCCCAGAAGATGATTTAGTCAATGAACAAATGTACTTACTTCACATTGTATATTGTGACATCTATTCAGCAAACATCCAATTGAGTTATGTATCCCTTGAGCTTGTGGTACTCTGTGACCTCATGTGTCTGCAAAATTCAAATATACAGCCAGTGCTTACAGGATTTCACAGTTTTGCTATAGTTTGGTTTTATTTAACAGAGCAAAGTTCTAGTTAGCATTTCCTTGTTTTCTTTTATTTTTAAGTATATAGCTATAGTGTGAATACTTAAGGCCACACTAAAAGAGATTTCAGTCAGGACAGCTCCTACCCTGGATATAGGAGACCTGGAGTATGTTTTGTTTCTTCTGAGCAAGCCTGAGGCAACCATTTCATGATTGTCAAGCAAAACTTTGATATCAGTTTTTAATTCTTATATTCTGGTTTTAATGTTTCTCATTATTTTGAGAAAAAAATGCAACATCTATATTTCAGTCATTGGGTACTAGTATCCATGTTGACATGTGTAGTTGTCAGACTTTAAAATTTTTCTTTTGAGGTCATATATCAATTAGTGATTTAAAAAAGGGTACCATTCAGCAAATGTTTATGCAAGATCTATCAAGTGTCAGGCAAATTGTTTGTTTCTGGGTTAAATTGTTAAACCAAGTGGTGATGTGTCTGCTTTTATTCTGCCATTTTATTTTAGAGTTTTAGAGACACAATGTCTAATGAAATAATCCTGACTGAAAGTTTATTCATCTCTGGAGCAGTGTGCCACTAAACAGGAGGAACACTTCAAGATAGCTCCTCATATTCTACAGGATAGTTTCTTTTGGCTTGCTTTATGGACAATAGAATAAATAATTTATTTCCCTTTTATAGTTTTGCAAAGAATCTACTGGAAACAGAGTTTTATGCAGCTACTTTCTTTGATCCTAAGAAGTCTGGGCTTTTGTGGTCCAGAGGGAGAGTTCTCAGCTAGTAGCTATTGATTTTTGTCTTTGGCATGTCATACCTGGTCACTTGCCATCTCTACTTGATGGAGAAATTTACTCCGTGAAATTCTCATGTGAGTTCTAGATAGTTTTTCTTGGTTTCTGGCTAAAGAGTAAAAGAATTACTCATGGATTATTTTTCTATCCATTGCAAGAGATACTCTAATGCATTCCGAAACCCTAAGCTAAATATATACGTGAGTTAGATTTTTTTTTACCAAATCTGTAATCTAGTTCATGAGAACCTTCAAATAGCTATTCCCTTATATTTATCAATCCCATGCATCTTCTTTGTAAAAACTTTCTTTACTCCTGAGATTCTTATCCAATTAACCAATTATTGTCAGCCTCATATGTAATAGATATTATTATGAGAGTCTCACATGCATTAATTAACTTAATCTTTATAACCCAATTGATGTCATGTTAAAACTGTTTCAACTGAAAAAGGACTGAAGACAAGAGGAATTCAGCAACTTGACAAAATGATACATATGTAGTACTTTTAGATTTGAGCTAAAAATTTTAGTCTCTCATAATTGGAAATACAATGAACTTTATTGCTCGTGGAAACTTGGCTCATCATCCTCTTAATGCTTTGTCTTTCCTTGGGTTTGGTTCCTTCTTACATTTTGCCACAACATGTACAACTTATAGACCTACAAATAACTGACTGACTCTATATCAAATGCTTTTAGTCACTGAAGAATTTCAATTAGTGTTTAGCAAATAATAAAAAAATTGCACTACATTAATAATGGTGTTGGGACAAAGGAAACATATTAGTTGATAGTATTTTTGCCCTGCAAGCATGAGGCCTCAGGTTTAAATCCACATAACACACATAAAAGACAGATGCAGTAATGTTTATGCAAAATCTCAGTACTCCTATAGTAGGAAGGGAGGTGAGGATGGAAGAACCCCTAAAGATTTAGGACCAGCTAATCAGGCATATGCAAAGGCAAACAAAAGTGAGATTATGACCTCAGCAATGTGGATGAGCAAGGTCAACCACTGAACTTGTCTTCTTTTGCTGTTGCCATTTCAGTCAAAATAAAGCCAACAATGAAAAGAATAATGAGAAAAAGCATCCAGAAGTAGAAAAACAAACAAACAAACAGAAAACCACTAGAAAAATAGTTGTCTATAAGTCAAAATTTGTGTCTCCTCCTCACCATAAAATGAATGTATAGAGAAGAAAAGGACTGGAAATTGAATGGTTAAAGGTGCTAAAACAGAGATTTGTCAACCCACCTCCAGCATTCTATATTATTATATCTTTAAATTAGTTTATTCTTCAGTCTAAGATCACTTGTAGTTCCTTCTGCTCTAATGGAATCAGATGGGTAATCTCTCAAGACATCTTCAGAGACATGTGTAGGTATATTCCCTAGATAAACCTTGGCACATATCTCTTAACCTCAGTTAAAAAGTTTAGCTATCTTAGATCCTGTAGTAAGTAGAGTAGATTAAATTTGGAAGTTGGTGTACCCAGTCATTTTTCTCAGAGAAAATGAATCATATATATATGTGTGTGTGTGTGTGTGTGTGTGTATATATAATTTTATATATATATATATATAATTTTATATATATATATAATTTTATATATGAATCACATATATGTAATTTTAATCATACTTACTATATTTATCATCTTAAAGCCTTAGCTTTTATTGTTTCTTAAAGCCTCATCTTTTATTGTTTCCTAAAGTTTTTGTTATGACCTCAGCAATGTGGATGAGCAAGGTCAACCACTGAACTTTAATTAAAGATTAAAGTTAAACAAAATATTACAGTGAGGAAAAATATTTTCATAGACACTGGAAAAATCAGTATGTCATATCAAGTAAATATTTCCAAATAGGAATATTTAGATTACATATTCTGAAAGTGTTGTGCTTTTAAGAATATTTCACAGCATTGGCTATAGATGGTCCTGGCATCTAGGTGCCATTCTCTCATTTAATGTGTGGCCTTAGAGGAGAAGAAACAGAATTTGCAATATCAACTGATTGTTTTTAAAATTCAACTTAGTAATCCAATCAAACTCTTAGCACAGTGATTGTAAGTTAATTTGGGTTTATTTTACATATGTTTGTGTATATGACTATTTTTGCTTTCAATTTTTAATTTGTAAATATCCTGTTCATTTTTTCTTTATATAGTAGACTAGTTCATAGTAAAAGAGGGTATTTTTGTAATAAATTTTCTCCTTTGTTAATATATATTTAATATCCACCCTGAGAAATCTAGCAATGCCTTGGTGACTATATTAGCAAAAGAGATACAATAATTTGTGGGATGGAAACAAAGAAAGATAAAGATGGAGGAAGAGGTCAAAAAGTATAATATGACTTAGTTCTTTGAGTTTTTACAATAAGAGTCAACTCTATTTCTCTAGGTGTTTGTGTGTGTGTGTGTGTGTGTGTGTGTGTGTGTGTGTGTGTGTGTGTGATTGTTCCTTTGCTCTGTATCTTGGAGGACATAGGCCATCAATGGATGATCTGGAAAGGGAAGGCACAATTGTTACCGTTGTGTAGCTTCTTCAGTGTTGGTTCACTTCCTTTACCGGAAATGGTTCTACTTGCATAAAATAATGGAATTGATGATTAAACTCTTGGTTACTAATGTCAGCATATTACTGTTAAATAACATTCATATTTCTATTTAATTATCTTCAGGATATTAATATGTAAAGTACCATGAATTATATTTAGCAGATGCTTACATAACTGCTGGAGTTTGCTGTGCAATATATTTACAGTTATTTAACCACTATAAGATGCTAGAAGCTTATAAGAACTCTGTCATGAGAGGAGCTTGTTCAACTCCCTGACATTTTGCAAAGGTTCTACAAATGAAGGTGCAGTAATTATATGTGACTTTCAAAATCTTAGTCTTATTTAGAAAAAGTCATCATCATTTTACTGTCTTTATATAAATATATAAAATCAAATAAATGCAAACATATCCTTATTTTTCCCTTTATCCTCTGCATTTTCATAACAACTTCTGTAAGTGTCAGAATTATCTGCCTTTATTCTATCTCTTTCTTTATACCAAACTCCTTACTCTCTTTTTATACTGAAAAACTAACCTGCAATAAAGTTAGCTCTTCTCCCCTGACATTATTGATTGACAATCAGGTGTGTCAAAGGCCATTGGGGATACAGTGATGACTCAGATCTGACTCAATCTTTGAAGCAGGTCTGTTTGTGTCTGGCAGTCTCTTCTACTTGGGGAAATGACCTTTCAGGATACAGCCTGAGCATGTGATAACAGCTGGAGCCAAGCATCGACTGGTGCCAAGTGAGGTCAGATAGAGATTTCTGTGATGATTTGCATGAACAGAAAAAATAAAGCAGCATTTTCTACTGCTGTTGTTAAACAAGGATAAAGTGAATCTAGACTCGGTGACATTTTGCTTGCAAGTGGAATTCATGCAAAATGAATTCAAATAACACATTTCATTATGAAACAATTCAAATTTCTTTTAGTTCTTGGGAATATTTGGCAATAAATTTTCTTTATGTTTAAGCTACTTTGAATTGCATTTCTGTAACTGGCAATCCAAAGTAGCCCAAGGAACATAGTCTTCTAAAATTTTATGGTCTAATAAGAGAATAAAGCTGTAGTACCCAAGTTGAGCTACACAAGTCTTTCAAACTATAGTTATATACAACAGTAATGTTTCAGTGATTGATTAATTATAGTTCAAGGGTTGCTTCATCTTAATTCCTAGCTGTCAATGTTTTAAAGAAATACTTCAATTTTAGTTGTGGTACTTAAGCTATGTGTGTTTTATACAGGAAGCGAAGATCTATTTTTATAGCAATTCCTATTAGACTTACTGAACCACTGGAAACAATTCTATGATTATGTAGAAACATCATAAAATGAAATATAACAGGGTTGTAGCCATACACATGAACTATTTGGCCCTTGCTTTTCTAACATTTCTAATCATATTGCCATTCCAAATCTCCTCCCATTTATTTCCTGATCATCTTTAGATGCATTAAGTTACAGGTTTCTAGTAAAATTTCACAACCTATTTATATCTGTCTTCATGCTCTTTTCAATGTAGATAATAATTCCTGATGAAAAGGATATTTCTCTTTCTATTGTATTAAGATTTATTCTTTGGAAATACCTGTTTAGAATATAATCACAAACAGCAAATGACACTCTTTAAAAAATCGTTTTAAGAACATGAATAATAGTTAAGACCAAATAATAAAGTTTGATGAATACTTATAATAGAAAAAACATATTGACACAGATGACAAATTACAATTTTGTTCTTTTTCAAGAGCTGAGCTTTCTTTTTGTACAATTGTCACATCATCCCACACAGCATGATAATGGTTGAAAACAAGTTGTACCGATAGTAAATGAGCTATGGAGTGTATGTAATCAAAATAAAAGACCACTTCTCTTTTAATTATACTTGTTGAAGAATAGGGAGACCAATTAAATGCAGCAGAAATAACTGAAGTGCATCCACCTGCATTTGGAACATTATCCATCTAAGTGATGGATACTGAGTCACTAGAACAAAGGTACATGGGCTCTAGTGCCTTTTAAAGAAATGATTTTGAGTAACCTGTAGAATGTTATGGAAAAGGATAAAATTAGATCTGCCTCCTGATAACATTAACTGAAAGAAAGTAAAAATGAAGACAAATGCATTAAAGTAAAATTAAAAATATAAAAAATAAAGCCACAACTGCTGTGAGGATATGCAGATATAAGGAGATCCCACCCTAAATACTTATGTAAGTAAGAAGACTTAGCCTTACAGAGCTAGGATACAAGAAGAAAGGTTGAACCATTTATATATCTAATTGTTAAGATGCCCTTAAAACTCTACATATTTATGAGTAGAAACTGGTGAATGTGAACTAACGAATTTCAAAATGAATCGAAAATGTCAGGAAGATACAGAACATGTGGACTGTTTTAGCAACACACTTGACAGAACACAAAACATTTTCAAGGGACTCCTAACATTACCTATTATCTACAAGTATCAAAAGATTAAAATATTCACCAAGATACTCTGAATTCAATTGAAGTGAGATAAAGTTAATCAAAATAAAGTTATCCAGAGACTACTCAATGATCATACTGCTTTTGAAGTTAGCAATGCATTTTTCTTGTCTTTACACTGCTTAAGACTGAACCTAGGGCCCAGTAGGCAAGTGTACTACTGAGTAGACTCCTCAGCCTAGCAGTACATCTTGACCCATGAGTAAAAGACATTGCAACAGTGCAAGTTGGAAAATGTTTTCCACTAAATGAAACTACCACAAGAGATGAAGTTACTGCCCTGTTGGGAGGGAATATTATTGTAAAACTGTGGGCTAGAAGAGGAGAACCATGGATATCAATCATCTGCTTCTCTATCTTTAAGTTAAAACAGAAGAATAAAATAACAAAAATGAAAAGCAGAACTAAATAGAATATAGAAAATGAAATATAGCAAATGGAGTGAGTAAAGTCAAAAGTTAGTTTCTTGAGAAAAAAAATGTTTAGCCCTTTTAAAGATGGTACAAGGGGAAAACAGAATAGTTGCAGACAATTATTATTCACTAGTACAGAAAAAGCATCCTAAAGTGTTAGCTAACAGTTCAGTAGGACCGAAATGCATTAGTTTATCCCAACCTGGTGGATTATAGAGAAGAAGTACCAATTTACTACTGAAGTCAGTTCCAAACAATATAGTTATATTAATGGATGCAGATTAAGCATAGGATTTGATAGGATTTGGTATCATTTTTTTATTTTAAAAGGCTCAGTTATAGAAATATTTTTTCTGCTAAATGATACCTATGCAGATCTGTAGTAAAGATGACATTCAATGTTTGAATCATGATGAGGTGGGGAAGAAGTAGATAATGTCTGTTTCCATTTGAACTTAGCAGTAGTGAGGATCTTAAATTATAGTTTTTGGAAAGTTTCTGGAAAGAACCCAGATGCCCTTCAACAGAGGAATGGATACAAAAAAATGTGGTACATTTACACAATGGAATATTACTCAGCTATTAAAAATAATGAATTCGAGAAATTCTTAGGTAAATGGATGGATCTAGAAAATATCATCCTGAGTGAGGTAACCCAATCACAAAAGAACACACATGGTATTTACTCACTGATAAGCGGAGATTAGCCCAAAAGTTTGAAACAACAAAGATTCAACTACCAGATGACACGAAGCTCATGAAGAAGAAAGAACAAGTGAGGATGCCTAGGTCTTTCTTAGAAGGAGTAACTAAATAACCAAGGGAGCAAATATGGAGACAAAGTGTGGGTCAGAATCTGAAGGGGGGGGTTGTAAGGAGACCATTGTGTCTGGGTATTCATTCCATAGGCAGTCACCAAAAATAGACGCTGATAGGGATGTCAGGATGGGAAAGCTGACAGCAGCCTGATAAGGCTGTCTCCTTAGAGGTCTCCCAGAGTCGGACATACCCAGAGACAGATACCCACAGCTATCCATTAATCTGATCAAAGTTCCCAATGGAGGAGTTAGAGAGTAAATTGAAGGAACCGTGAACCATAAGGGCTGGTGGCCCTGTGAGGAGAGAAACAATACCAACCAGCCAGAGCTCCCCAGGGTCTAAACCACCAGCCCAGGAGCACATAGGGAGAGATACATGACTCCAGCTGTATATGTAGGGAGGATGGCCCTGTTGGGCATAGGTGGAAGACAAGATCATTGGTACCCTGAGCACTGGGGGGGGGGGGGGGGGGGATCTGAGGGTGGGGAGGGAGGCAGCGGGTAGGTGGGTAAACACCTTCATAGAGGCAGGAGGAGGGGGAATGGGATAAGCGGTTCCTGGGTGGTGGGGGAAATATGGTAAGGGGATAAAATTTGAAATGTAAATATTATATCCAATAAAAGAGGGGAAAAATAGAAAAGCGGTTAGAACCAACATTCTTAATAAAATGTCAGCCCTCTTTTTTTTTAAAAAAAAAAACTATCTTGATACTAAAGTTTGTTTTGAGAATTGTATATTGCAGAATGATCAGCCTTGGTGTATCTACTCAACAAGCAAGCTGGGCAGACCTGCTCAAACCTCTGAGGTCCGTGAATTCCATCTGGAGGCAGCTAAGACACAGCATCAGAGGATTGTCAACTTGCTCTCCCCCCCCCCACTCCTCTTCTAATATCTCAACGCCCATAATCAGCTTGAAGAAGCTAATGATGAGTCAGCGCCCCTATTCCCTGGGCATGGGGATTAAGGTGGTAAATGTTGGGCTGTCTCCCTAGGGAAAAGTAGTAGTTTTGTCAGAATAGAGAGGATTAGCTAGGGTTTATTGCATAGCCATAACCTATTAGTAGAAATCTGTATAATTAATATCAAGATGAAGATATAAATTCTTAAATGGCACCAATTTACTTTGTTTACAAATTTTAAGGTTTTCATTGGCATGAGCTTCTTAGTGATATAAGAGTGAGATGAATATTGTTACTCTCATAGGCATTGTACCAGTATAACACACTTAGGAATACAAAGCTTAGACCCAGTCCTTCTTTAACTTTTTTAACTGACTTGAGATGGTCAGCCTGTGAGTTAAGGGACTATAGCAAATTCATGACTTGGAGTTTATTATAAGGGTGTTCTCTATGTTTTATTTAGAAATAGCTGAGTGGAGTTAACAGGCAACAGTCCAGATTACCTTACATGGATAGCTGGTTTTCAAAACATCAGAAATCCTTAGAATTGACATGACAAACATTTCAGTATTAATGTTCATTTTCATTAGAGACCTGTATGCTCCGGACAGCTTCCTATGTTAAATTCTAAGAAGAAATTGAGCATCCTCGGAGTTACTCCAGTTGTGGTGAGACAGCCACTAGGCAAGAATTGCCACTTTCCTTCTACAGACAAATTACTGTCCAGAAAAGGACACACTTGCAGAATAGTCGACTGATTATATCTGCCTAGACAGAGTAATCAGCCCTTAATAATTCTGCAGCACTAAGGTCTGTCAGATGATCCTGGGCCAGAAGGCAGAAGAACAGATGCTCCAACGTTTTGAAGTAGAGTGAGTGTCCAGGTGTTCAGAGGTCTCTATAAATTGGCTAAGTTTTAGAAGCTATGCTTTGTGCTTCCCACAATTATAGTCAACTCAGTCATTCTGGATTTCTGATGGGGTTGAAAACTTATAGCTATTTACTTTGAGAGAAAAGATCTGAGTGTATGGTCATCAGCTGACATTCATCCTAAAGCCAAGGGAAAAGCCAGGTTCAGAACTAAGTGTTTTAGTTAGGATAGATGACAGAGGTGCTGGTTAGTCAACAAAAGGATGGACTGGGTATTAGGACTATCTTGTACCTCACTGGTACAAATAGGTATAATTATGATCTAATTGTATTTTGAGAGAAAAGTTTTAACAGGAAGGGTGATGTGTAGGAGGAGCTAAGGTGGGAGGAGTACTGAGAGGAAGAAAAGGAGTAAGAAGAGGAGAAGAAGAAGGAGAGGAGAAGCTAGGTGATGAAAGAGAGATAGAGGGGGGAGACAGGGAAGCAGATGTTCATGTATCTCCACCAGTCAAAGATAGTTGATATATCTAGGTTGGGTAGTGGGTTACACATCTGATTGAACAATACCAAACTTATAAAGCCTATGATTAACATTTCTTAAAAAAATGTATAAGTGCAAAAAGGAAAAGGGGGCATGGGATAGGGGTTTCCTAAGGGGGGGGAATGGGGAAAGGGGATGGTATCTGAAGTGTAAATGAAAGATCTAATAAAAAAAATAATAGAAAAAAAAAGGGCCCAGAAAACAGTAAAAAAAAAAAATTATATTTTTGTTGAGTATGAAAATCTGAAATGGTAGGTATTTTCATCCGCCTTTCTTTTTATTGTTTTTTAATTCTTTTTTCCATTTATTAAATTTAAAATATAATTTTTTCCACACAATATATTCTGTATGGGTTTCCCTCCTCCTACTCCTCCCAGATTCTCCCATGTTTCACCCACCCAAATCCTGTTCCCCTTAGCTCTCTCATTAGAAATACACAGACGCGTAAAAATTAGATAAATAAAAACAAACTGGAATAAAACAAAACACACACACACACACAAACCACATACAGATGCAGAAACACACACATTCACCCACAGAGAAATCCCACAAAAACACAAAACAGGAAACCACAACATACAAGCTAAGGACCTGTAATATTAAGAAAAATAGGCTTTGATTTTTAAAACTACTCTAGTTAAGGCTCAGCAAACTCTTCAGAAAAAGATCTAGAAGGATTGGAAGGGCCAGTGGGATGGAAACAACAAAGAAATTAAGCCTTTTACACACAACAGAACTGACCACATATGAACTCACAGAGACCAGAAGCATGCACAGGGCCTGCACAGGTCTGAACCTGATAGGGTCCCAGCACTGAGAGCAGAAATGGACTCACGCTCCTCCCCTAACCTAGAAGCTATCTGTAGTTGATAAATACTTATGAAATACTCACATCTTTTTTGATGACATCTCCTTTTCTTTTACAAAATTCTGATTGAAGTTACCTCTTCAGATTTAGAAAAGCATTAATTTTCCTTAATTTTGCCTCCTGTTGCTGTGATAAAGGAGTCCAATAAAAGCATCTTAAAGCAGAAAGTATGTATTTATTAGAGATGAGATTATCTCTATCTGTAATAGTTCTATGTTGCAGTTCATCATTGCAGGGAAGTCACGGCTTAGGAACTTGAAGAAGCTGATCACATTAAATCCACAAGCAAAAGCAGAATTAATGCATGCATGCTGGCACTTACCTCATGTTCTATACTCTTTTACAGTTCAGAATCTTCTGGCTAGGGAATAGAGACACCCACAGTGGCTTTCTCACATCAATGAACATTATCAAAATAATTTCCTACATGTGTCCACAAGCTAGTCTTTTTTTTTTAAGGTTGAAGCAATACTTTAATATTTTTTTTCTTTTCTTTGGGGGCACAGTTTCATGTAGCCCGGGCTGGCTTCAAACTTTCCATGTAGCTGAGCCCAGCAGTGAATTCCTGATCCTTCTGTCTCGATCTCCTGAACACTGAAATTTCAGAAATGTTCCACCATTCCTGAGATAGCAAATAATTTATAGACACAAAGTTCATATATTTACATTGATATAAATGTAATAAATATAACATATTTGTATAAATTTTAATTATTGTTTACATTTGGATACTCCAAATACTTAACTTTTAAAATGTGAGATTTTTAATAATATTAAATTTAATTTTAATGCATATGAAAAATACATTTTACATCTAAAAATAACATGTTTTTCATTAAAAAGTAAACCATCAATTGACTTTCATAAATTATATTAGTAATTTAAGAAATTGTCCCATCATATGCTAATTCTTATTTACAGATGCCAAAATAGTAACAAATAAATGTCCACAGAGATTTTATAAAAATTTCCCATGCTCTCCAAGTTTTCATTTAATTTGTCTTTTTGGCCAAGATTTGGAAAATGCTTAAGAACAAGCCATTCTATTAGAAATTGACCTTTGTTTATGTATAAGAGGGGCCAAAGAGAAAAGTTTACTTTGTCCCTGGTGTGAATGAGAACTTATATGATGCAGGCCTGGGGATGTGGCTCAGTGGCAAAGGATACTATGAATTTGAAGACTTGAGTTTAGATACCAGAACTCAAGTAGATCCTGTTATCTGATGCAGTGCTGTGTAATTATGGTGCCCCATGCAATATGGGAGCTGGAGACAAAGAAACGAAGCCTTCTACACACAACAGGACTGACCACATATGAACTCACAGAGGCCGGAAGCATGCACAGGGCCTGCACAGGTCTGAACCTGATAGGGTCCCAGCACTAAGAGCGGAAATGGACTCATGCTTGTGTCAGATCGGCTATATAAATGGAGTCGAAGGACAGGTGTCTCAGACTCATGTTAGCTGGCAGACAATCACTGATACGTGTGGTTATCTTCTGACCTCCGCAGATGTCTCTTCACCACATGCATTTGACTGTGTTCTCAACAGAAACATGGACATACAAATGTATAACCATCCCCCTCCTTCTCCCTCCTTCCCTCCCCCCGGTCCCTTCCTCCTTTTTCTCCCTCCCTACTTTTGTGATAACTTTAACCCATCTTCACATACAATGAACTCTACTAGAGTGGAAATAAGCTGATGTATCTTACCCAGAACTGATGATCCTTGTAAGAGTAAGCCTGTTCGTATGATGCATGTACTCTTCCAGGAGGAAGTATATACATTTAATTTAACTTAATAACATCAGTTCTTTCATGGTTAATTTCTTAGAAAACTTGTCTGTTAAAAATAGTCTCTCTCCCTTTCTCTCTCTCTCTCTCTCTCTCTCTCTCTCTCTCTCTCTCTCTCTGCCCTCTCTCTAAGCCAGTCTTATCTCATCTTTATAATCTTTATTGAGACTTATTTGACAAAACTAATTTTGAGAGCACTGGTATATGACTGAACATACATGAGACCTTTTGTGGTGTTGATAATATTGCATCTTATAATCGTTATACTATTTTCATTGCATTGGTGAAATTCCAGGGGTTCATAGATTGGGTTGAAGATGTGATTTTTTGTAAACAAAATGAATACAACCATTTTATTTACTGAAATAAAAGTATCCCATATAGTAAAAAAAGTGGCACAAAATTATACTAAGAAATATTATTTTTTTTGAAACAAGATCTCACTATGTGGATGGTCTGAAACTTTCTAAACAGACCAAATTGGTTTTGAATTCACAGAGAACCACTTGCCTCTACCTCCCATGTGTTGGAATTGGAAGCATGTATCACAAGGCCTGTCTTTCATATATTTATGTACACATGATTTGTACACATGAACATGTGTATTCATGTATACATATTCAGAAAACATATGCAAAATTCTCTTTAGAAAATATATACAATAATTTTGCTGCTGTCATAAAAATAGCCTTGAATTTACTAGACAATGAAAATTGGATTTGACTTTAAAATTTTGGTGTAGACTTGTGTGTGTGTGGCAGTGGCATGTTGGAAGTCAAGCACATGCGATGGTGAGTATATGGATTTCAGAAAACAATTTTGTGAATTGATAATTAGGTGAGTTCAAGACCTTGATCTTAATTTACTAGGCCTATGTGGCAAACAATTTTACCTTTCCAAATAAACTTGTCTGTCCACACATTGATTTCTCATTGGTTGTTTGAAAGTACAACATTAGCACCTTGATTCATATCATAATTAGTACTTAAAATGTCTAGACTTTCACTTGTTAATGTCACATGTATAGAAACTCATCTCTTTATGTTTTTTCTTGTTGTGGTAAGAAACAAATCTGGACCCTGTGTCTGCTAAACAAGTGCTTTTAACATCGAGCTGTACGTTGCCCTCTCTATGCCTTTTTATGTATACATCATCATACTTCATCTATCAACTAAATAAACTAACCAAGGTAAATCCTAAATTTATATGCAGATAGCCATATATAAAGAGAAATTCCAAAACAGACACAAGAAACTAAGGAAGCTATGTTGCCTGTCAAGACAGCAGACATACTGACAGTACCAGACAACCCTCTACAGAAATATAAGAGATCCAATGAAATCTTCATTTCAATGACTTTTTAAACAAATTGAATGTGCCCTTTCCCTATGAAGTTAAAATCTAAAAGCCATATTGACTTAGATATCATTTTATAAACTATAAATTGACCTCCAAAGCACTTACATTGTTAGAGAAACATTAGATCATCATAAGGAGGAATTCTCAGCCCTGGAATATATAACCAATAAAAGGAGGAAACATCTCAAGAAAACCACATATGCTATTTAAAATAAAATAAAAACAACGTACTAAATATGCTGTTCATTGTCAAGAATAGTAAAAGTCATCAGAGCCTAGTAATAGTAGGATATTGAGAGAGAATAGTGGGACTAGATACTGGGACTTGATAATGAGAGAGAACAGTACGAGTAGACACTGGGAATGAACAGAGAGAGCTGGCCATGGTAGTGGGAGGACACAGTGGACATCGACAGTGGGAGAGAGAGCCACATTACAGTTATCCAGCCCCATCTCTCACGGAAATCTCTTTTTTTTCTGTTCACTTTATCATAGCTTCTTGAACATGTGGATGTGCTCACACTTCTTTACATGTTATTTTTATGATATCCTTCCATAATAGAACTCAGGTATAAAGCATAGCCCTACTTTACTTGCTGAAAGTGGATAAAGATTTTCACAGAATCTAATTGCATTTTATTTTCTTTTAAGAGTTGGGTCGATTTTTAATTGTTTTTAATAAAAGAAACTCATGCTAAATTACTAATTATAATTAGGTTATTGACTGCTCACTGTAAATATTTTAGAATTTTGGCCAAAACATATCCAAAATTTGATTAAATCTTGTTTCTGTTAACAAAATTTATAAATTGCTTTCTGTATTGTATTTAGACAAATTATTTCAATGTATGGGGACAAGACCACATTAAATATAATTAATGCTAATCTAAATCAGATTAAATAAGTCTTGGATAATATAAAACAGATATATCTCTTTTACTACATTCTATGAAAATAGCTGGTGTATATGTGTGTTGGTGTACATTTATGTTTGCCTGTGTGTACATATTTACATGAGGAGTAGTGCATAAATGTAGATGGAGGTCCAAGGTCACCCTCTGGTTTTGTTCTTTAGTACAGTCATCTGCATGGTTTCTCAATGATATGAATTGATGAAATTGGGCTGGATAATGTCTCTGCCTTCCCAATGCTAGGATTAAAGCATGTACGTCCATGCACAGTGTTTTTTTTTTTTTTTAATGTGGGCTCTGAGAATAGGATTTTCATGCTTATAGCATAAGAATTTTAATACTATCTCATTAGCCATTAGGCTGACTTTTTAAAATAGTACTAATTTTGGTAATTGTCATGCTTTAAATTGAAGTTTAATAAATATGTCTTTTGAAAATTATTTTATGTTATACTATTTTTAATTAAAATAGAATTATATCACTTTTCTCGGTTTTTCCCATTTCTCATATTCCTTTTGTCTCCAATTCTCTCCCCTGTGTTTTCTACTTTCAAGTTAATAGTCTCTTTTTTCTTTATTACTATTGTTATATTTGTGTGTGTGCCCAAACATGTCTCTATGTATGTATGTATATATGTATGTATGTATGTATGTATGTATGTATCTATCTATCTATCTATCTATCTATCTATCTATCTATCTATCTGCTGTGTACATTTTGTTGTTTGTGTGTATGTGTGTATATGGTTTCAGGGCTGACCACTCTCCATTGGACAACCAATAAGGGGGCTCATTACTAGAAGTGGCTAATTCTGTTTCTCCTGACAGTCATTAGTTCTTTGGTACCCAGTGATTAAATTCCCATTCCCCATTAATGGACATTGATATCACCATTGTTCCAGTCTTGGTTATACATCAATTTTTAGGAAAAACGGCTTCACAGCAAACTTCCTAATATTTGTATCTTATAATCTTTCCACCCCATTTTCCATGATGTTCTCAGATCCATAGATGCAAGAACTGTGGTGTAGTTTTCTGTTGGAGCAAGGCTCTCCCTGGTCAATTGACCTTTTCATTGTGCCCCATTGTGGTTTTCTGTAATGGTCTTTAATTTCTGTAAAAGGAACTTTTTTCCTTTTAAATGAGAGGTGATAACTATACTTATCTGTGAGTATAAGAAGGAGATTTAAAAGGCAGTGAAAATTTATGGTAGTGAAAAAAAAGTGGCACTAGTAGATTCTTTTCTAAAGTACATGACATCATTAGCATGGGATAATTGGTTAGGTTTTCATTATCATGCCTGATTTCTCTATTCTTGAGTGGGTCTTAATCCCAATTTGACAACTATTCGTGACTGCCAACATGTTAGTTTTACTTCTTACATATTTATGCATATCTTGCCATGATGCTCATCATTGTGGTTCATAAGTGTTACATCTAGGTAGGGCTGTTTATGTGCTTCACTCCCCTAGCACCCTGCACAGTATTTTCTGGAACAATGGATGCGAGACTGTAAGAAATAGGTTTTCAAGTCTGACTCAACTTGAATAGTCTGAGCCCTGTGTTCCAAGTGTTAAGAGTGTGGTGTCTTCAGCAATGGGGACCTATCTTCAACCCCTAAAGGACAATCAAGGCTTCTTCTCCAAGGTCCAGACAGTTCTACTCCATAGACACTTTCAGTGACATTCACAGCTGCTCTGTTTATAGTGGCCAGGAAATGGAGACAACCTAAATATCCCTGAATAAGTTGATAATGAAGTCTTTAACACTATTAATGATACTCTGTTATGTGTGCAAGACAGGAACATGTTGTCTTCTGGGAGACTTGACCCAGCAGCTGAGTCAAACAATATAGACACCCATAGCCAAACAGTTGATGGAGCTTGGGAATCTTATGGACGAATAGGAGGAAGGATTGCAGGCACCAAAGAGAATAGGAACTCCACAGGAAGACCAACAGAGTCAAGTAACCTGAACCCTTGGGGCTCTCAATGTCTGAACCATAAACTAGAGAATGTACACAGGTGGACCTAGGTCTCCCTACACATATGTATATGTAACAGATGTGCAGCTTGGTCTTTATGTGGGTCCTGAACAACTGGAGCAGGGACTATCCAAACTGCTGTTGACTGAATGTGAGATCTGTTCTTTTGGCTGGATTGCCTTGTCTAGCCTCAATGAAAGAGAAAGTACCTAGCCTTGAAGAGACTTGAAGTGCCTGGGTCAGGGGTATCTGCAGTGGGCATCTGCTTAGAGGAGAAAGAGAGGGAGGACAGGGGATGGATTATAGGAGGCAATGACCAGGAGGGGGGCAGTGAACAGGATGTAAAGTGAATAAGTAAAAAATAAAACTTAATTTAAAAAGAAAATGTGGTACTTATACACAATAGAATTCAGCTTTCAAGAAAAATGAAATTGTAAAATTTGTCAGTAAATGGATGAATTTATGAATGACTGTGTAATTCGGACCCAGAGAGGCAAACACTAAATGTTCTTCTCTCTGATCTATGATTTTTTTAGTTGCAAATCCTCAGATGTGAGTGTAAAACATGTAGCCATAGAACCAGGAATTAGGGTTTTGAGAGGGAATAGAAGGATGCAGGTGATATGACCTGGGAAACAGAAAAAACACAGAGGGGGCTCCAACTAAGAAGGAAAGGAAGAAAGTCAACACAAAATGACAATTAAGGATGGGGGACACACATGATCAATCTATTTGATAAAGCCTTGGAAAATCATTATTTTATAATAACATAATACTTTATGAAACACATGTAAGGTAAGGGAAGTTATCTAATTGGGCTGACAATGATCCCCACAAGAACCATAGACTAACAAAACATCAGGATCAGACAAGAGAAACCTTCTTTGAAATGGTTGGACAGCATAGTCCAAGAGACTCCCTAAACAATATAGACTATCAATAACTATTTCTCAAGAAAAAACACTTGCCAAATAATTAGCTAATAAAGCCTGTGTTGAGATTATTATTCAAGTATTTCTAAATGTAGGAAGATGGTGCTTAAAGTTAAAGTAGGTGAAGGAAGTTAAGTGAAGAACTAGTCCTGAGGCTAATCTTGCTAAGGTCTTGGGTATAGTTGGTATATTTTCCATGAAGCTTGTACCACCCCAACACCAGTGTACCAAACACCTGCGTCCCTATGTCAGCCAGGCCTTTGTGATTATGGAATATTTTATTTTTTCAAAATATGAAATCACTGATTAGAAAAGGAGTGTGGCAGCCATAAGTCAGCATTTCTATGAATGGTATCTTGGTGTACTAGTGACATGGGATAAGTCAGTGTGGCAGTGAGAGCGTCCATCAAGTTACAAAGAGAGTCTATTCTCTGGAAGCATGCAGCCTAAAATCATGTTGACACGCTCTGTGATAAAGACATCATTTGTTGTGCGACACTTTTCCTGGAGAGATGATTAAAAAAAAAAAAAAAAGAATACTCACCCCAAATAGGAACTGAAAACAGATCAAAGTATTGTTATCCACAAAATCCAACTTGGTGAACTAATGAGATTTATTGGGGTTAATTGCAGAAAAGTGGATGAGGGCTTGCTTATAGGGGCAGAAACAACCCAAAGAAAGATGTATATCACTGAAAACTCATCCAGGATGGGTAACATCTCACATATGCTGGAAACCTGGAGTACAGTGTGCAGCAGCCTGGAGGCAATTCAATGTGTTAGCCCAATGTCCTTTCCAAGTAGCTCACTTGCTCTAAGCATCTTCTCTGCAGTTCAGTCTGTCACAGGGTGTCTTTTAGCAGTCTTTGCAGCTGGTATACATCTGGGTAGGCAGGGCCTTAGTGGATCTGGTCCAGATGGATTTCCTGAAGCCCTTGCTTTGTTTGCTTTTTGAGTCTTTGAATCTTCCTTGCCAATTTCTCAAACTATCCTGTTGTTTCACTGCCTTTCTGACACCCTGTGCTCTATGAAGCTTCTTTTCAAGATGGAATGTTTTTATCTCAGAGGAAAGCACTACAGACCACAGTTCCAAGACTATCTGCCAATAAGCTTAAGGAACATGATAAAGAGTCAGAGTTTTAATGGGGACCTATACAAGATTTATTGTTGTATCATGTTGTTTAGCAAAAAAAAAAAAAAAAAAAAAAAAAAAAAAAAACCATACAAAAAGGTTTGAATGCAAAACTGAGCCAACCTTGCAATTTTCATTGGATTTAAAACTTTTGACTAAAAACCAGAGTGTATTTCTTGAAAAACTTTCAGTTTTGTTTATAGTTTTGAAATCTTCAGTATAGCTATAAAAGAGAATAATGTTCTTTTATACATTACTGTAACAGTTAGCTTTCCACCACTATAACAAAATAAGCTAAGTGAATTAAAAAAAAAAATTTGTGTGTTCTACTATGTTCATAGTGGATTTTTTTTTTTTTTTTGGATAGCCAGAAGCTGTCTCACAACAAAAGGCTGGATACATAAAGTGTGGTTCATTTACACAATGGAATACTATTCAGCTATTAAGAATGATGACATCCTGAGTTTTGCAGTCAAATGAGATGGAACTAGAAAATATCATCTTGAGTGAGGTCACTTGGAGCCAAAAGGATGTATATGGTATGTACTCACTAATAAGTGGATATTAGCCAAAAAAAAAAAAAAAAAAAAAAGTCCACAGAACTCAGAAAGGTCAACTAACTGAGAGGCCCAAGTGAGGATGCCCCAGTTCCACTTGGGAGGGAGAAGAAAGCACTCACAAGTTGTGAGGGAGGGAAGGACCTGGTAGGAAAAATGGATGGAGGGGGCTGTGGAAGAGAGGAACCAGATCTGGTGTTGGGTGAGGGAAAAGGACTGAAGCCCTGAGGGACAGCACAAAGAATGGAAACAAGCATCCTTAGGAGGTAAGAAGTTGGGTGGACCCTCCAGAATGTACCAGAGACCTGGGAGATGAGAGACTCTCAGGACTCAAAGGGAGTTACCTTAAATGAAAAGCCCTACAGTGGTGAGAGGGAACTTGTAACGCCTACCTCCAGCAGAAAGACAGGGCAAGTGAGGGATGGGGCTGCCATCCCACAGTCAAAACTCTGATCCATAATTGTTCCTGTCTGAAATGGAGAGAAGCCTGAGGAAAAGAAGGTCCAGCAACAGGCCCAAAGTGGGATCCAGCTCAAGGGGAGGACCTAAAGCCTGACACTATTACTGAGGCTATGGAGCAATCACAAAAGGGGACCTATCATGATTACTCTCTGAAAGACTCAACAAGCAGCTTAAAGAGTCAGATGCAGATATTTGCAGCCAACCAATGGACAGAAGCTGCCGACACATTTGAAGTTTAAAGGCTCTAGTGGCTTACCATCCTTATCATATAGGGTAGTACAGTGCCTCCTCCAGTGGAAACCTTTCCTGCAGTGAGGACAGATTTTCTTAGTGGGATAAGAATCTGTTACAGGAAGAGAGTTTTGTGGGCATTCGTTCTCTCAATGTCCTGCCTCTCCACATATGAAGCAGATCCTTCTGTTTTTCCTGCTGCTACAAATGCCTGAGCCACAGATGCAATCTGGTGTGATGGAGTTCCTATATCTCGGGTTGCCATAATCCACCTATTTCGATGCTCTTCTTGGAGTCCCTGGCAAGCTAGTCTAGACTCAGAAGCCAAGCTTTCCCAAACAAGGGAAATAAAATCCATCTACCCACCCCTCCCCCCTTATGCCTTGGAGGAAATGCTAAATAAACTGGCTGCTCCTCCTGCCCCTCCCTCCCCACCCAAAGGCAAGGCTCCATTAAAATTCCAAAGGAGCTCTCACCTGCCTTTCCCTTTACTCCACCAATTCTCATCCAACCAAAGAGAGATATATACCCTCTCTCTTCTCCAAGCCACAAAAGTGAGAGACCTTCAAAACTCATAGCTAAAACCCTGACAAATTCTGTAGTCCCTTAAACCCAACTGTCTACCACCCAACAACTCTGCAATTTTTGGGTCTCTCTTGCAAAAACCAAATTAATGAACTTTAGGCTCACTGAGAGACTCTGTGTCAAAAAATAGTAGGGGGATGATTGATGTACCCCTGATATTGAATTAAGGCTACATGTATATGTAGACATATACAAATATCACACTAACACGTCCACATTAACACAAGCATGCATGCACACCCATACATTCATGGAGAGGCTTATAGGTAACATTGATTTCAGAAAGCACTAAAACTAATTATGATCTTTTTACATGAACCTTCTATAGATTGGATTAATATTTTGAGAGAAGTGTTTTAATAATTTCACACATCTTTCATCTTTTCCTTTTTAGGAGCAAAACCCATTTAAAATTTTAGGGGAGATGCAATTATTTACATTTTCTCTCATCAGCAATTTCTGTGTACTTACAAAGTCATCCTGAACACAGCAGGTTATTGTAATACAATCTGGATGTATTATTAATCACAACCGCCACAGCTGTCATCATCAGCTAGCAAAGGAATCAGTGGCATACTAAAAGGTGCATGTTAATTGCAAAAGGTAAAATATGCACCAGAAAACAGCAGATAAAATTTAAACTGGTTTAAGTGTAAAGCATTCTGGCTCCAGGGCAACAAGTATCAGCTTAGTAATCTCAGGACCAAGAAGGGAGAGGAACTCTCCCTCTCATTAGTTTTGCTTCAGAGAAGAAAAGGCAGACAGGCTAAATCAGCTAAACCAACACTGTAGCTACAGATTGCCATCAGTTCCCTCCTGGCTTGTGAAGATGCTACACCCTTAATTTTTAGCCTGGCAAGGAAGACCATGTGTTGAACTAGGGATTAGGAGCTCACTCATCTTTTAGATGCCTAAGTAAGAGTCAAGGTCAACAGTGAGTGATACTCTCAAGTGAATTTACTTGGTAAATATTGATTTGAGTCATTAGTTTAAATTGTAACTAACTCAGAAAACTAGCTCAAATTTTTATAACTAAATCTTTCTTTGAAATGGAGAACACTCCCTTTCCCAAAGGTATCATTGGCTGTAAACTCAAGTACTACATGATTCCTGATAGGTATGAAATGGCTGTTTGGTGAGCAAAACACATGAATTAATGAATAATGGAATGGTGGGTTTGGGTTGAAAACTGGGAAGAGGGAAACTTCTAAATTTTTCTTGAAAGTAAACTAGTATTTCATTATGAGAAAATTTGTTACTTATTTATGAGCTGTACTGCTCTGATCATCTGAAGAACCATATATTCATCTAGCTAAATCTCTCAGTAGAAGATGACCAGGACCACGTTTTATTTTATACCCAAGTGTACTCATCACTAATGAGCAACATGGAATAGTTGGGCTGTAAATTAACTTTAGACAAAATGTTTGTAAGGTATGCCATCTTTGAATCCAGTTTTAGAACTAACTTACTTCTCTAAGTTTAACTTTGATGTTTTAATTTATCTTACTCTACATCTTAATTTCTTTGCCTGAACTGAGTTATGGGCTGAGTGAAATTTCATCTCCTTTGAAATGTCTTTGCAGACTGCTTTCTATATTTCACAAAACTATGAGACATCATTTGGTGTCTTCTAAACAATAGGGTCAACAATAAGTTTCCATAATACTGTTATTATAGAATAATCTTCTCTTATTGAGTATTTATATCTTTTGCTGTTAGTGCCCTTAGTTTAAAGTGATTGTTAGAATTGGATGTTAGGTCAGAAGTTTGATGCCAGTCAGGGTTGTATTGAAGTCTACTGAGACATTGGTTCTGTGAAGGCTTGATGCTCTGTGGGGGGAAAAAAAGGCTTGGGGATCCCGCGGTTCCTCCTGCCATGCTGTGGTGTGGGTACTCGGCTGGGAACGCTCTGGGTTCCTCTAGCTGGAAGTTGGGCCCGGCTGTTCATTAACTAAAAGCCTCCCCCTGGCTCCTCACGGTTCCTCATAGCGGTGCAGCCCCAACACACGAGGAAGCCCTTGGGTTTCCAAAACCGGTTTATTCACATGGCGGATCGTGGATGGATCTGGATGCATACCCCTCAAACCCAGGATCGACCTGAGTTAAAAGGGGAGGGGAGAAGGGGGAGGGGCTGGGGAGGAATGTTTAATGGGCTCCACCTCTGGCCTTCAGGTACCTCATTAGTATGTAAATCTCTCTAGGGCCTGTTCGCTCCCTCCACCTGTGTACATGACTGAAGGGTGGAGGTGAAATGGAGATTAGACCTCGTATTTGGCCCAACAATGCTCCAGTGTAGGGGAATGCCAGGCAGTGAGGGTGGATGGGGGAGCATCCTTATAGAAAGAGGGGGAGGGGGAGTGGATAGAGGGTTTCCAGAGGGGAAACCAGGAAAGGGGGTAACATATGAAATGTAAATAAATAAAATAATCAATAAAAATGTTCTATTTCTAAGAAATGCTTTGCTTTCAAAAACTGTATTTTAGTATTAATGCATGTCAGCTATAATGGGTAAGCAAAGGACCAATAATAATGCAATGAATGATAAATTAATTAAAGGCAGTTGCAGCTTGCAGTTGATAAGTAATTATCACATAGAAAACGCACCTGAATTTTCTAACATTATGGTGTCTGCCTTTGATCCCCTCTTCCTTGATGAAATAGAAATACCACTGTACTAGCATCCAGCATCCCTGTATACAGAAACTGACTCTGGAGAATATACCAGTGAAACTGATGTGCTGGCAAGAGCTGATTTTTGATAGTCATAAATTTTAAAAACCCATTTGGTACCTTGGAATTGAAATTGGCCATATTTTGATTATTCACACCACAGACAACTACACACATTACAAACCATGGTATCTTTCTTCCTCCCTCTCCCTTCTCTCCCATTTTTCTTCTTCTTTCCTCCTCTCCCCCTCCCCCACCCTCATACAATTAAAAATTTCTAAGAACAAGTTAAGGGAAAAATATTATGGTCTATAGCATCTGAAATTCAAATCTATCATGGCTGGTACTAGTTTCTGAACTAGTGGTAAAGTTAAATCTCATAGTTAGTATTACAACAATGCCCAAACACCCCAAATACTCCTCCAAAACTGATGCTGTTTGTATTACAACAGATAGAAAGTAGCCAGAGCAAGGAAGAACTTGAAGCCCAGGTAATAATATCAGACATGTCACCAGAATGTTACTTCCTCAAACTAGGATCTATCATCTAAAGTTTTCAGAATCTTTCAAAATAATACCACCAGCTGTAGTGCAAAATTTAATACTTCATCCTGTGGCAATCACATTTCCTATTCAAATGATAGGAAACATCTGAATAAAAACAAATTATGATTTTTAAAAGGTATTTTAAAAGGTAATGGCACAGGCAATTCAGAATATAGTCACCATTTCCTACAGGAAGGAGGATAGCTCAACTATTGTTACTTCCATTTTACCCTACTAATCACAAATATAAGAATCCTAAAAGAGGGGATCAAGGCTTTGGTTCCTCTGATGCATACTGGGTACAGCCTATAGTTAAACAAAAACCTATGATGACACTATGGCTGGATGGAAAGGCATCCCAAGGCTTGGTTCACACAGGAGCTGATGTGACTATCCTACAACAGAGTGATTGGCCTGTCCACCTGGCCTCTGACCCCAACCTTAACCAATCTAAGGGGTATTGGCCAAAGTCAAAATCCACAACAAAGCTCTAAGGTACTGCTGTGGAAAGATAAAGAAGGTAATTCAGGGAATATACAACCCTATGTCATCTCAGGCCTTCCTATTAATCTCTGGGGCAGAGATCTGTTATCCCAGTTGGGATTGATCATGTGCAGCCCTAATGAAGTAATCATGGCTCAAATGGTAAACTCTGAGCTTTCCTCAGGGAAAGGATTAGGAAAAAGTGAAGATGGAATTTCTTATCCTATTGAGGTTTATGATAACACTGGAAGAAGAGAATTGGGGGCTACTGATTCAGCTGCACCCCTAGGGCATTGTGCGGATCCCATCACCTGGAAGGGGGACTCGCCAGTCTGGGTGGATCAGTGGTCTCTAACCACCAAAAAATTACAAGCTGCTCAATTGCTAGTGCAGGAGCAATTACAGGCAGGACATTTAGAGGAGAGTAACTCTCCCTGGAATGCCCCAATATTTGTCATTAGGAAAAAGTCAGGAAAGTGGAGACTGTTGCAAGACCTGAGGGCTGTTAATGCAACTATGGTTAGGATGGGAACCTTACAACCTGGGCTGCCCACACCAGTGGCCATACCTTTAGGCTTTTATAAAATAGTTAAAGATTTAAAAGACTGTTTTTTTACTATCCCATTGCATCCTAACAACAGAAAGCGCTTTGCTTTCAGTGTTCCTGCTATAAATTTTAGAGAACCTATTAAGAGATATCAATGGAAGGTCTTGCCTCAGGGTATGGCTAACAGTCCTGCCTTGTGCCAAAAGTTTGTGGCTTCCACCATAGATGGTGTTAGAACCACGTGGAAGCAAGTCTATATGATTCATTTCATGGATGGTATTTTAATAGCAGGGAAAGATGAGAAACAGGTACTCCAGTGCTTTGATGATCTTAGAACAGCTTTACAGGCTGCAGGATTACAAATAGCACCAGAAAAGATACAATTACAAGATCCATATAGTTATTTAGGATTTCAGATTAATGGTCCACATATTATTAATAGTAAGGCCACCTTGAGGACTGATTCCCTTAAGACACTTAATGAGTTTCAAAAATTATTGGGAGACATTAATTGGCTACAACCATATTTGAAACTCACAACAGGAGAATTGAAGCCTCTATTTGAGATTCTCAAAGGAGATCCTGACCCTAAGTCTCACAGGGCTCTAACAGAGGAGGGTAGAAAAACCTTACAGAAGGTTGGGAATGCTATTTCATCCCAATTTGTAACTCATATTGATTATTCTAAGCCTTTATATTTTCTTATTTTTAACACTAAACTATGTCCTAGTGCAGTTTTTTTGGCAAACTGCACTCATATTATGGGTCCATCTTCCCTCATCTCCTAAGAAGGTTCTTTATCCATACTATGTTGCTGTAGCTGATATGATTATGTTGGGCAGAGATAATAGTCAAAAATATTTTGGAAAGGATCATGATGTAATAGTACAACCCTATACAAAGTATCAGGTTGATTGGCTTATGCAGAGTTCTGAAGCCTGGCCTATTACATGTGCCTCATTTGATGGTCAGTTAATCATTATCCATCAGATAAATTGATTCAGTTTTGTAATCGCCATGAATTCATTTTTTTCATCTCTTATTGCGCATGTACCTATCAAGGAAGCATTGCTAGTTTTTACTGATGGTTCCTCATCAGGAACAGCTGCTTATGCCTTTCAAGATCAAGTAGTTACCTTTGCTACATCGTCTGTGTCAGCTCAATTGGTTGAATTACATGCTGTTATTGCTGTATTTCAAGCATTTCCAAATCAACCCATTAACATTTATACAGATAGCTCATATATAGCTCAATCTATCCCTCTGCTAGAAACTGCTGCACAAATAAAGCATTCCTCAGAAGCAGCCAATTTGTTTTTACAGTGCCAACAATTAATTCTGAGGAGAAGGTGTAAATTCTTTATAGGACACCTGAGAGCTCACACTGGGCTACCAGGTCCTCTCTCTGAGGGAAACACCAAGGCAGATCTAGCTACTCGTGTAGCTGCAGTGACTTTATCAGATCCACCATCTAACTTGGATCAGGCCATAAAGGCTCATGAGTTACATCACCTTAATTCTAAAACTTTAAAAATTATGTTTAAAATTACCAGAGAACAAGCTAGACAAATTGTTAAACAATGTCAATCATGCATTACACTTTTACCAGTTCCTCATTTGGGTATAAATCCAAAGGGACTGATACCAAACAGTCTCTGGCAAATGGATATTACTCATTATAATGAATTTGGCAATCAAAAACATATACATGTATGTGTAGATACATACAATGGTTTCATTTATGCGGCATTTCAATCTGGAGAAACAAGCAAGCATGTGATCACTCATATGCTTGCTACAATTGCTGTATTGGGTGTGCCTAAACAGATAAAAACTGACAATGGCCCAGGTTATGCAAGCTCCAGGTTCCTCCAATTCTGTTAAAAATCGGGAATACTACATAAAACAGGTGTTCCATATAATCCACAGGGCCAAGGTATGGTAGAAAGGGCACATCAAACCATTAAATGTCAGGCCTAACACGAGGTCTAATGTCCATTCCACCTTCACCCTTCAGTCACTTACACAGGTGGAGGGCATGAACAGGCCCTAGAGAGATTTACATACTAATGAGGTACCTGAAGGCCAGAGGTAGAGCCCATTAAACATTCCTCCCCAGCCCCCCCCCCCACTGCTTCCCCTCCCCTTTTAACTCAGGTCCACCCTGGGTATTAGGGGGTATGCATCCAGATCCATCTACCATCTGCCGTGTGAATAAACTGATTTTGGAAACCCAAGGACTTCCTCGTGTGTTGGGGCTGCTCCGCCATGAGGAACCATGAGGAGCCATGAGGAGCCAGGGAGAGGCTTTTAGTTAATGAGCAGCCGGGCCCAACTTCCAGCTGGAGGAACCCAAAGCGTTCCCAGCTGACTACCCACAGCATGGCGGGAGGAACCCTGGGATCCCCAGCCTTATTTTTTCCCTACAATTAAATGTCAATTTGAAAAAATTGAAAAGGGGGAATGGTACCCTACCAAGGGATCCCCCAGAAATATCCTTCATCACACACTCTTTATCTTAAATTTTTTAACTTTGAATTCTGAAGGAAAATCCACTGCAGATAGATTCTGGCATCCTGTTACCAAAAAGAATTTTGCAACAGTCCTCTGGAAAGACCCATTAACTGGAACCTGGAATGGGCCAGATCCAGTGCTTATCTGGGGAAGAGGTTCTGTCTGCATATATTCCCAAACTGCAGATGCCACACGCTGGCTGCCAGAGAGACTGATTAAGCAAATAAACAACAATAACAAATCCAGGGTGGAGAAACCCCCTGAGAAGCATACTTTTTCTTTGCAGGAAACATGAAGATGCTTCTCAATTGCCTTCAAACTGGAACAGATCAACCAGCAAACTTGACTTGTGAAGTCCCCAGTGTAAAAGGAGACATCACCACCTGTACCTCCAGGGTGGCTCTATTAGACTCTTAGTTCCCCAACTTATGATCTAGTGGTGAACATTGTTTAGACCCAGGAGGAAATCCACTACCACAGTTACTATAGTTGTTTTTTGGGTTTGAGCTTGACTAGAGCAGGAACAGGGATTTCCTTACTTGTTTTGCTAAGATCAAAACTATGATCAGTTCTGTAATTCTATAGATTTAGATTCTGCTATAACACATTTGTAAACAGAATAGAAGAGGTTTATACTTTTACTCCTCAGACAGAGGGAGTTATGTGTTAAACACTTACTTAAAAGAGAGTGTTGCTGTCATGCTAACTATTCAGGTGTTGTTAAGTCTCTTGTCTCTTGGGTCCACGCTGTTCAACAAACTGATGGCTTTTATACAAAACCCACATAGGTCTGTTATTACAGGCTGGAAGTAGGGGATTGTAAAATCTCTGTCATTGAGACTAACGAGGTATATCCCCTAACTTACGCTCTAAGCTGGATAGTCAAAGACAGGTAAGAGAACACTTCAAGACCCTTGCCCCTAAAAAGGGAGGCCTCACCATCCTAAGACAGGAGCTCAACCAATGGCTGTTGAGTTATCCAAAGACGGTAAAGGGAGGCTGGGGTCATTTGTTCCAACCTAAGACAGGCACGGTTCCTGTAAGTTTTCCCAGCCTTTTGAAAAAAAAATTTTAAAAAGGGGACCTGTAGGGAGCTGACAGAAGGTGGCTATCATCGTTGCAGCCATCTTGAGCCATATACCCTGATAAGAGACTTGATTACATCAGCCTACAACAGCTGAGCACACTCTGATAACATCTTGGTTTAGATACCCAGGATCTTTCCTTGGGTGTGTGAGATTAAAGGTGTGTGACTTAAGGGTGTGACTTAGAGATCAGATTTAGAGACAAGGCCTAAGGGTGTGACTTAGAGGCATGGCTTAGAAGTGAGACATATAAAAGGCAAGAGGCAGACAGGAGAGAATCAGAACAATTTGGAGTAACAGAGAATCAGACACTTCAGAGAGTACAACTTGGCAGTACAACTTGGAACTAGGAACTAATTTAGAGAGTATAACTGGGAGTACAACTTGGAGTAGGAATTAGGCATTGAGGAAGAAGACATTTGGACTAGAGAACTTGGAAGAACTAGGTAGTAGGCATTAGGCACGCACTAGAACTTGGAACTGGAAACTTGGAAGCACTAGGGACTAGGAACTAGGGACTTGAAGAGAAGAATAGAGACTGAAGAATAAATGGGATTGAATCACAGTCTGTCTGGTCTCCATTCCTGGAGTCTGTCCTCACTCTCTCTCTTGCTGAACCCTGACCTGCAGACTGGAGCAGCTTGGGGCAGTGCAGGCTCTAACAGTTTAGCCCCCAAGGCTTTTTGCAGTGCAGGTTCCAACATTGACAAAGCGGTACCCAACATTTTGGCCCCCAAACGTGGGGCACTCGGGTCGTGACACACTGGAGAAATGCTGTGGGAAAGTGATAAAAAGATAAAAAAGCAGTACATCTTTTTCTTAGAGACTGTAAGGTGATTTCTCCATTTACTTCAATTTTTCTGAGAAGAAAGCTAAAGAAACAATTCCCATGCAGCAAAAAAATTGATCAGAAAAACAGTTGTTGGAAAACAAATTCTACTGCCAAATGCTTTAAAAAGAATAAAAACTTAAGTAATAAAAATATATTTATTGACTTACTAGAATTCCATGCAAATGTGGTAATTGGCTTCCTCTCCTTCAGATGTCTGCCCATGGCAATGGCCATGAGGCTTATTTCCTAGGTCTTAATCACTGTGCTCCTGTTTCTAGAGGTTTTTTTTATCAATGCCTTTTATGTGCATTCTTAATACTTATGCCGTTTACACAATTTTTCTGACTACTCAATTCACTATAGTGTTCTGTACTGTTTTGCATTCTTCTGCTTCCATGTATAATCCATTTAACTTAGGATACTGAAAAAACGTATTTGCTCTTCCCCGGAAGTCTATTATTCTTTACTCAGATATTTCTCTGCATAGTAGTTCCTAGGTGTCTGAAAATAATCTTGCCTCTCTGGGTTTTCTATCTTGATAATATACATATTGCCTCTCTTGGTAACAACATGTTGTCTTAGAAATTGTTCTATTAGTTTCCCAGAGCTGTAGAAACACAATCAACCTAAACCTATTGCTCTAAAAATATGAATTTACTGTTTTACTTCTCTGTGAGTTAGCAGCCTGAAATCCAAGTGTCACCTAGGATACATTACCGTGAGTTCTGGAATGGAATCTTTGCTTTTCATTTATAGCATTTGGTGGTTAACAGGTTTCTTGGCTCTATGACACCAGATCTCTGCATTTGCCTTTAAATAGACTTCCCTCATAGTCTATGCATGAAATTTCTATTTCCTATTAGTTTAAAGGATGATAACCATTGGACTAGTAACTACCCTAAACCCAAAGTCATCCCAGTTTAGATCTTCAACTTTCTTTTATTTGAAATGGTAGTATTTTCAAATAATGTCAAACTTACAGGAACTGGCATTTGGATTTAGATATCTTTTCATGAACAAAATGTGATCACTGAAGGCAGCTCCCCCTCCCCCTTTTTAACGCAGAACAGTTTTTTATTAGATGTTTAGAGGGAGTTGACAGTAGGACTCCTAAGGCTCACAGGCCAGCTACTCTAGCCTTATAATTATATTTTATTAGATATTTTCTTTATTTCCATTTCAATTGTTATCTCTTTTCCTGGTTCCCATGCTCTGGAATCCTCCTATCCCATTCCTGCTCCCCCTGCCTTTATGAGGGTGTTCCCCCACCCACCCACTTCTGCCTCCTCGTCCTGGCATTCCCCTACACTGAGGCATCAAGCCTTCACAGGACCAAAGGCCTCTTCTCCCACTGATGCCTGACAAGGCCATCCTCTGCTACATATGCGATTGGAGCCATGAGTCCCTCCACGTGTACTTTGGTTGGTGGTTTAGTCCCTGGGAGCTCTGGGGATCCTGTTGGTTGATATTGCTGTTCTCCTATCACCTAAATTTTCCATGACGATGTTTTTTTTTTTTTTTTAAATATATATTTCAATGACTGTTATGTTTGCTCCTGTCTTAATATTATTTGTATCACTGGCTAATTTTCCTTACAAATCACAAATTTATAAGGCTGTACTTAGTTCATCTCTGCCAGTATAATTTTAAATAGAGTTTTGCCCACAGTGAATGATTGACAAATACTCACTTATGAATGTTTGTGTCAGAATGTAGTGCATTATCATGCCCAAACATTGCCTCTTCTAAAGGAACTGTCATCTAAACTCTTCTTTTCCTAATCAATTTACGTAAAATATGGGCTCAAACAGAGAATGAAAGTAAGTATATTATAGACATTTCTGTTGAGTTTCCGTGTTTAGTAACCAAGCAGTAGTTGTGTCAAGGAAGATCAATAGGGAAATTTCTCATTATTTATTTTTGTCTGTGTTAAAATAATCAAACATAATCCAGCAAACTTCTATAATAAATAAAAACTCATATCCAAGGAGGGAACACCAAAAAGCATCAAAGCGCTCTATGCTATGGAAATGTTTAAAGGTCACATCCCAAAGGCTGGCAGAAAGCCTCATTTATGTAGAAGGTAACTGTCATCTGAGGTGCCAGGTGGTCATACAACTTTTTGTGGAGGCAGCATTTAATGAAATTCAATTTTGAGTTGCAATTTAGTTTTACAAGAGCAAAGAGTCAGAGTAACCAAATACTCCTGTAAAAATACATTGGCGTCCACAATCACTTACCATGCCCTGCAATTGCCATAACCTTTAAACATTTCCCCCTGGGATTTGCTGATAGGTAATCAAGTGTAATTTTCCTACTTCCCAATGTGTTCAGAATTTATTGGTTGATGTTACTTAGGTGAATTCAATAACTGCCATTTATCATTTTGCAAATGTGCAATTTATTCACTTATTGCAGCATTTACACTCATTTTAGATCAGATTGTTTGATTGGAATTTCAAATCTCTAAAGCATCAATTTCATCTAGGTGAAATTATGTAAAAGCATGATTCATTTTTTCCAAGCAAAATCAGTCTATATTTATACTTTTATTACATTTACCAAGAATCGACTTCCTAAGGCAACTTCTGGCAAATGTTCTTGTCCCTAGGTGTAAAGGGGATAAGAGAAAGCCATTATTCACTCTTGCAGTATCATTAGGAAGCTCTGTATCAATGTTTCACATTTTAGAGAATAATTTGCTTATCTAGGTCATGGCCAGACACAATTGGGACAACACATATGAACTTGTGAAAGGCTGACAATGGTGAGGCAAAATATAAAATTAATACCATTGCATGTAAAAGCAAAGCTTACCACTTTGTCAAAGCTTACCAAGTTGTCAGTCAGATGTCAATGGTAACAAAATACCTGTGGTAGAACTGCACAAACTTCTTCAGGCAATGCTGTATATGTAAAGGAATAAATAAAAATCTGCAGACAAGCCAGTATAGGGACTGGCATTATTTATACATTTGTCTTTCTCACTGAAAGAGAAAATGTAGCAGAGATAATTCATGGGGAAGAGCCTGGATTCAGTGAAATGTGTGATGTGGGATCCATGTTCTCTGACCTCATACTGCTTCTTTCCGTATATGTCTTAATCTTACAAGCACTTGTCCCTTCTTAAGATTTATAACAAGACTATTCTTTATGCTTTCTGTGTTTTCTATATTAGTGAAAATAGAGGGCATGTGCAGCTCCTTGAGTCTTTGAAATAATTCCATCATTTAATAGTTATTCTTGGAAGATGTATATTGTCTGGAACTCACTGTGATTCTTAGGCTGGTCTTAAGCTCATGGCAAACCTCCTCCAGCACCAGTTTTTCAGATACTGGGTTTACAGGCATGGGGAAGCTTAGGTAGCTTTTATGGACCACATTCTAATGAAGAAATATTGATGTCCTAGTATGATAGGACTGCCTGCAGGAACCTGAAGGGCTATCTTTGTCAGTATGGGATGTTCTTAGAAGACTTTAAGTTGGAGGAAAAGGCTAAAAGAGACATAGTTTTGTAAAAACATGGCATAGGTGGCAATTGAGGTGTGAAAGGATATATTATCAGAAGCTTAATGACAAGGTCTGGTCATTTGTATGAAAAGTGGAAGAAAGAAGAATTAAAATTTATTGTACAAATCCCCAGATACAAGTGAGAATATGTGGTCCTTCAAATACACAGAGGAAATATCCATTCCATTAAACACTGTATAAATTTATTCTACCTTATTCCCAGTGGATAAATCAGAAAGTGTCAGTGGTCTAGTAAATGACATCGCTAAATCAACACTTCCTTTTCCATGTAACCTTGTGTAAGTGCAATTAGAACTTCTCTTTGTGAGAGAATATACATTTATATTCATACAGAGCCTTTTACTTTGTTACAGAAGACTATAGTATTCCATTCAGCTATTTCACCCACTGGTTCTCTTACAGGTACATGAATAAAAGTACACACATGTGGAAGATGGACAGCCAGAAATATTCAGGTTCAAACAGAAGAAACTGAAAGCAAGAAACTAGATGCAACAATCTTTCAAAGACTGAAAATCTAGAGAAGAATGGTTCCTTCAGAAAAAAAAAATGAAACAGTGGTAATCACATAAAATCAAAATCTGATATTCATGGAGTGGAGTCCAGTAGTCCATAAAACAAATGTCCAATGGCAGACACCACTGTGAATAGCATATGAGTTACATTTTGTTGTTGCATCATGACTAAAAGTGACTTGTGAAAGACTTTCTATTGGCTTATAGTTTCAGAAAACAGTCCATAATGATAAGATGGCTTTAGCAGGAAGTTGTAAGATGACCTCTCCAGCTAGAAATGGATGTCAGAGAGAGCAAAGTGTATGTGAGGTGAGATCATGACATTTTATAACCCAGGTTACTGGATCCCCTTGCAATGCTCTACCACCTAAAGATTTCACAGCCTCCCAACAAGGCCACCAACTGTGAGCTACTGCAAGCCCTGAGTGGGGCACATTTACCATTCAAAGCACTACAACCATAAAGGCTACTTGGATCGGTGCTGGAACTGCTGAAGCTTGTCTGTACTGTTCAATTAACTGAACTCTGTGATAGTCTGATTCAGTTGCTACATCCCTACCAAATCCATTAAGTATCATTCCATTGGATCAAACAAGAAAGTTGCCCTAGCCCTTTATCTATTTTATTGGCTATATTATAATTTTCTATTGCCAAGTCATAGATGAATATCAAGGAAATGAGCTGACTATTTGAAACTCAATTTGTAAATCTTCAGTCTCATTAGTGCAAAGGAGAGTATAGAGGATGGATGGGTATGGGGGCTGAGATATAGCTGAGTTAAATAACCTTCTCAGCTTAAGTCTACGACTAGCATGTGATTTAGCATGAATGGTGTGAATATGAGCCAAAAAGGCTTCCTCAAGATTTTTAAAACTTAGAATGTATCTGGGTAAATGATATTGGATTCTCACCAACATTTCAGCTCAAGGCAAGCAATTACTATTGCTTTCTATTAAATTGAGTGCATCGCATATGCTATGTATATTACTGGTAGTCAAAGGCGAAAGATGGAGGCTCAAAGGACGTTATAGTCAGACTAGTTACCTACAGAGCTGTATATGTCCTCCAAGCAGATAGACATAATAACAATTATGCTATAATATATAGACAGTACCAGATGGAAAAACAAAATATAGGCCAAAACATCTATTAGTGAGGATGCATTGGAATCTCTTATATTTTCACATTTCAAATAAATAAACAATTTTGTGAAGTTTATAATTTTATATGAATAGTCAACATATTTAAGGGGAAAGGTTTTAATAATTTAGGCCTTTCAGAAAACTGAATAGTGCACATTCAATATCTCATTTCATATGTTTTAAAGATAAAAAGTACATTTGTTTATCTTACTAAATTATAAAACAATAAACTTGAAATTTAGCACTTATTTTATGGTCTTAAACAAATGAGAACTTAATTTATTAGAGTAGTAATTTTCTGAATAATTTTCTAGGCTCTAAGCTTTTCTTTACAAATGGGATTATAACTGTATAATGGAAGGCAGAAAAAGATTTGAACAGGTGACAACAATAACTAGACATAATTTCAGAGGGAATAGTAGCATAGCATCAAGATATGGAAGCAACTTGTTTAGTCACAGGAAAAAATAATGATAAAAATCAGAAGCCTCAATTGACTTCAAGTGTTTTCACAGGTGTTAATGAGAAAATCATCTACTTAGTCCATATTAATTTTTTTGTGACAAAATACATGAACAGTAGAAGTAGAGATACTAGTTATTTTTATTTTTTGTTAGCTTTGTATGTACTATATTTGGGCAAAGCCCAACAAGGGTATTTTAAGAAAAAAACAAAAACCTTTGCCCAAGCTTCATGTAGTGACATAGGACAATTTTTTAAGAATTGAAGATGGAAATGAAGACTGTCACTCTATCACAAAATCAGACATAACCAGGAATTACCAAAGGGTAGATTTTATACAAAGAAGAAAAGAAACAGCCCAATAGGGAAAAACAGTGGTCTACCAATTGCATAATCGGGACTTTGGGGCATGGGTGTTGAAGGCTTTCTCTCAGTGCTGATTAACAATTCTGACATCATGCTTGGCTAAGTGTGCATACTTGGGTTCCAGTACACAGAACCCAAATTGGCTGGCTCCCAGAGGGCCATCATTCTGTCACCATCCATTTAGAAATACTGTAGCAGAACTGAAAGATCAATTTAAAATGGAACCAGTAGGGAAGAAAACAAATCTGTAATAGGGTTGAAGGGGAGAAGATGAACAGTATAAAGATACCAATGAAGTAATGTTCTTCCCTCATGGTAAAGTGTTCATCCGTGTACATGAGTACTATAGCTGAAGTGACTCTGGAGTCATCTAATAAGTGGTTGTGTCTCATGTGCACATTCTCTTTATTTTATTGGTAAGGAAGGGATGCTAAGTGTGTTAGCTTTCCTCTTCTGGGACAAAAAATACATGATGTAATCATTTCATCAGAAAGAAAGGTTTATTGCTTATTATTATAAGTAGTCTTACTCGGAGGTCTCCACTTCTTTGGCCTGTGAACTGAGTACAACATGGTGTGTGTGTGTGTGTGTGTGTGTGTTAGTTAAAGCAAATTATGAGGGCCAGGAAGCAAAGAGAGGCAGGGGTAACTGTCACATGTCTTTCAAGTTTAGTCTTCAAATGAATTTATCTCCTTAAGTAAGAAACTTTCCCTGGAAGTTCCTACTACTTCTTTCTACCAGAGGCTGGAGACTGAGTCTTTTAGCATATATCATTTGTGTTACATCTAAAACCCAAATGATGATATCATTCTGAGATTATGAAACAATGAGAAAACAACACAATTTTTAATGAAGAGACAAACCAATAGCAACAATGTGTCATATGCACTCAGAACAGAATTACAATTATACAGGGAACAACATGAGGATTGCACTCAGTTGCAGACTGATCAATGAGAGGTTGTGTGGGGCAGATATCATAATACCACTGTGGAAGGTGACCACTGTTTCTCACAGGAGAATATAATTCGCTTATTTGAATAATGCTACATGATGTTAAGACAGTAAACACTGCTATTTATGAACCATCAGGCACACTGCCAAGTTCTCTTAGTAAGAAGGTGGAGGTCTATCAGTAAGAGAAAGGAACTTTCATTTTGGCTTTCAGATGCTTTCTTTATTTTACTTGTTTCCAATAGAGTACTTAATGCTAAATATTACTTTTAGACCTTAGACTGTAAGTGGTTAAATACATAATATATAATTCCTGGTGCATATATCTCAAGGAAATAGTCAGATGAAGAGAAGTTACATAATATATGTTGTAATTACTATTCTATTGCTATGAAGAGCAAGTTTTAAAGGAAAGCATTTAACTGGGGACATAGTTAAAAGGTTGTAGGTAATTGCTGCTGGAGAATCCAGGGTTCCTCACGCCAGGCTGTGGGTAGTTGGCTGGGAACGCTCTGGGTTCCTCCAGGCTGGAAGTTAGGCCTGGCCGATGTGGCTCCATGGTTCCTCACTCCACGGCCCCAAACTGGAGAAAGTCCTTGGGTTTCCAAAACAGGTTTATGACATGATAGATGGTGGATGGATCTGGATGCCTCCCCTCCCCAAAACCCAGGGCAGTCCTGAGTTAAATAGCAGGGAGAGAGGGGGAGGGGCTGGGGAAGTATGCTTAATTGACTCCACCCTCTGGCCTTCAGGTACCTCATTAGTATGTAAATTTCTCTAGGGCCTGGGGCCCATTAATCACCCCTCTACCTGTGTGACTGAAGGGTGCAGGTTGAATGGAGATTAGACCTCATGTCAGGAGCCTGGGTTCTGGATGTGTGGCCTAACACCCACAACCGAAGAACCAGGATACCCTTCCACAGCCAGACACAAGGTCAGTAGGTGAATCCACTGAGGTTGATTCACTTGGAGTTGAGTTTTATACAGGATAAGAGAGAAAAATCTAGTTTCATTCTTCTACATGTAGACTTTTAATCTTGTGGAAGATGCTATCTTTTCCCTGTGAATGGTTGGTTTCTTTGTCAAAGATAAGATGGCTGTAGGATTTCAGCCTTACACACGGAACCTCAACTCTAGTCCATTGAGTAACGTACCTTTTTAGTTTTTAGTAGTGCCATGCTATTTTTGTTATTATAGTTTTACAGAGGGGATGTTTTAATTCAAAGGTAACAACCTTAAGACAAAGTGAAACTTGCTGTTTCCACAGGTTAAAAATATTTTACCTAAGAATACTTAAAATATATATTTGGGACTATCTATCTCTCTATCATCTACCTATCTAAATTAAGATAAATATAGGTGGATGATAGATAGATAACATATTTATAAGTAGATGGTATATGATAAATAGATGTATTTAGCTAATATCTACCTATCTATTGTCTATTTATCATCTACCTATCATACATCATCTAAGTATCTATCATCTATTTATTATCTATACATCATCTATCATTCATTTATATTTTTCTCTTTTTATAAATATCATGTCATCCCTGTGTCAATATGTACACATGTATGCATGTATGTTTCTATTTCTCTTTCTACTATTTATCATTAATCTATTTCTATCTCTCCTTATCTATACTCTTTCTTTCTCTCTCTCACTCACCTACACACACACACACATACACACACACACACACACACACAGGTTTTTTTTTTTGTTGTTGTTGTTTTCTATATCTATATTCTCTTCAATTTTTCTCATCTATCCAGCTGCCAAGATATATAGCCTTTTTGTCCCAGGGTTTTCCTTTAAATTCAAAAAAATTGTCTTCAAGTATTCAGAAGGAAAAAGAAGTTATATTTTCAGTTTGATGGATTAAATTCATAGTCATTACTAAAACAATATGAAATGCTGCTGCCACACAGTCTAGTTAAGTCTTTATTGAAAATTCTCTGTAGTGAAACATACAAATTTAATTCTTCATATTTATTTCAACTGGTGGTTTTTCTACTTCTTGGATTTGTGCTAGTCTATTCACTAAATTAGAATAGTTTTTGGCTATCAATTATAAAAATATTTATTTTACCATTTCTTTTTCTACTTGTGGATTCTAGTTTTTGCATGTTATATAATTTAATGTTTTCTTACTTCCCTTCAAGAAGTCCAAGATTTTCTGTTATTGCTGATTTTTCTTTATGTGTCAATTTGAATAATTTCTAGTGATCCATTTCAAATTCATTAATTTCTTCTTGACTGTATTTACTTGAGCACAGAGTCCATTGTACTACAGTTTTGCATCTAGCATTTCATAAGATATTTTCATATAGTGTTTATTTCTTTTTCATGTCATTCAATTATTTTGTGTTGCCTATTATTTTCATAAGATACTGACATACCAACTGTAACTATGTGTAATTCTACAAATAGTCCTTGAATAAACTTTTTGGAAAAGGCTACTGTATAGAGAACAGATAATCAAGGAGAAGAGGCAAGAATTGAAATCAATGGATGAAATATGGAACTATGAAAGAATTCTCTCATAGGATATACCTCACACAAGAAAAGAATTCTAACAGCTGACTTATAGAGGACGGAGGATGTGTACCCTGGCACTTTACTTCCAAAAAAACTCCCTAAACTGTGGCGTCCTTTCTTTGGTTAAACCCCTAGAAGTCCCCTGATACAAAAAACAGAGAATCCAGTCTGAAGGTTAATTGTTCTATGATACAGATCAGTATTCAAAGTATGAAAATTAGACCTGATAAAAATATTATCAACTATAAAAGCCCTCACTTTCTCTATGTGCCTTTCTAGTATGTTCACTTTTTCCTGTCTTATTGTATATAACTCTCAGATTTTCATAACTGTAGAAACTAAGTCTTTTTTATTTATTTATTGAATTTTATTATTTTTACTTATTCACTTTACATCCAGCTTACTGTTCTCCTTCTGGTCACCCACTCTAACAATCCTTCCCTTCTCCTCTGAGTGGGTGGAGGGCCCTCTGGCTGTACTCCCCTTCCCCCCCCCCCCCAGCATCGGCACTTCAAGTCTCTGCAAGGATAGGTGCTTCCTCTCCCACTGAGGCCAGACAAGGCAGCCCAGCTAATATCCCACATATAGGCAGTAGCTTTTGGGATAACCCCCACCCCCATTACATTTTTTGGGATCCACATAAAGGTCAAGATGCACATCTGGTACATATGAGCAGGGAGGCTTGTGTCTGTCCAGCCTGTGTAAGTGCTTTGGTTGGTGGTTCAGACTTAGAGAGTCCCAAGTATCTAGGTTAATTGACTATGTTGGTCTTCCTGTGGAGTTTCTATCCCTTTGGGGCCCACAGTCCTCCCTCCTAGCCATAAAATAAGGGAACCATGTTACACTCCTACTCCACAACCCCCACCCCAAAACTAAACAAGAAGGAAGGCTCAAGCATGGAAGCATGAATATCAGTTAGAAGGGTGTCAGGAGCCAAGACTTCCTCCTGCCTGTGAGCAAATGTCAGTTAAGTAAATAGCCTGAGTTAAGGAATACTTTATTGCCCTAGTTCCTGAAGAAAAATGCCAGCCTGAGTTAAGGAATACTTTATTGCCCTTCTTCCTGAGGAAAATGCCAGTTAGGGAAGACCTTATTGCCTTCCTGCCTGGGAGAGAAAATTAGTCAAGATAAGCAACTTAAGCCTAAAAAATGTTTTATTGCCCTCTTGCTCATGAGAAAGTTTGAAATAAGTGGTTTGGGCTAAGGAATGCTTGCAAACTTAACAACTACCGGATGGCCCTGAATCCTGAGCCTCCTGCCTGCTTGTCTTTATAATGGCAGCCTGAACAATAAAGTTTAAGCACTTGATCAGACATTCAGACCTGTGCTTCTTCTTTGTGTCTTTTGTCCTTATCTTTTGCTCCCCTTCCCTAGGGTCCTGTCGAATCCCCACTGGCCTGGGCAGAAGGCGGAATAAAATAGTTTTAAGAGGTAGATAGAAGGATGTAACTTGGAGGGAGGTGGAATGGGGACAGGAATTTGGGGAAGAACAGGACAGATGGCTAGATGGTCATGAAAATAAATGGAAAACTGCAAGTGACAGGGGTGAGGAGGTAGAAGACATCTCCAGAACGAGACAGAGACCAGGGATAAGGGAGGTACCCAAGAATAAATGGGGGGCGACCTTAGCTGTGACTTACTACATTGGGAATATGGAACCTGAAGAGGCCACTTGTAGCTGGACAGGAGCCCAAGTGGAGCAATAGAAACATCAGCCCACCCACAAAACTTTCAAATGTATCCTGTATACAAGTAATACAGGCATGAAGAAGAAAGAAGAGATGGAGGGAATAGCCAACCAATAATTGGTCCAACTTGAGACCCATCCCATGGGCAAGAACCATTCCTTAACACTATTAATTATACTTTGTTATGCTTGCAGACAGGAGCATGTTGTCCTCTGAGAGGCTCCACCCAGCAGCTGAGTCAGACAGATGCAGACACCCACAGCCAAATAGTGGATGGAGCCTGGGGACTCTATAGAAACTAAGTCTTAAAAGGGGAAAGATAGTTTGGCCTAAAGATTTGGAAGTTTCAGTCTATAGATGCTTAACCTTGTCATGTTGGACATGAGATAATATATCAATACTCATTATAAAAGTACACAGCAAAGAATTGCATTTATCTCATGACAACCAGGAAGAGATAGGAGGAAAAAGAGGAAAAGTATGAGAGGGAGGAGAAGAAAGAAGTGGAAGAGGAGGAGGAAAAGGAAGAGGAGCAGAAAGAGAAGGAAGAGGAAGAGGAGGAGAAGGAAGTAGAGGTAGACGAGGGGAAGGGGGAGGCAGAGGAGATATCTCTACAGTCCCAATATCCTCTTTAATGACCTGTCCCACTATCCTCTTTAGTGAACTGACTTCGGTATAATAAGCTGTATATCTAAGAGGATAAATTACCATCTAGATGGCACATGGGCTGGTAACTGGACTTCCCCATATGTTAAGTTTTTGGGGAACTGATAATTTAAACCACATTAATGTCTATGGGAAAGAAGCTCTTGTTTTTTCATTCAAGTGGTATACTTCACAAAATGATTAATTTTCTGTAATTTTCACTCATTTTCCATAGCTATTTTTGAGGCTGTGATCCTATCATCATGTGACCGAAAGCTAATTTGTCCTAATATTGAGAAGGAAGCCTATTCAACACCAGATAATAATAAAGATGTGATTTTAATCATTGTTGATGGTAACTTTTTCACATTTCCTCTGCTTATTGAAATAAGTTATAGATAAATGGTTTGTTTTGACTTCATTACCAATTGTCATAAAACTATTACAAGTACATATTTGTTTGTAAGATTCCTAGAACAGATCTATTTCCTTTACTCTAAAAACTAATATTGTACTTTGGGTTTGTTAATGCATATTTTTATTTGTCTTGAAAATTCTTTGATTATATTTTTTGATTTATTGGGCTTCATTAGGTTTCATGACCATAAATAAGGCAAGCTGCTAACAGACAGAAGTTTTACACATATCTCAAGGTCATTTTTTTACAGTAATTGTTTGATTAATATTTTGATTTAATTTATATTTTGTAGTCAATGCATCATCTATAACTGTGTTTTTATATTTCTATATTTATTAAAATATTTCCCAATATCTTGAAAATAAAGTTCACTGGACTTGTTATTGTGCGTGTGTGTGTATGTGTTTTTGTGAGTGTATGTTTGTGTATGTGTGTGCATGTTGCAAGTCTTTTCGTTACTACAGCAACCATTTGCCCTACTGTAATTGTGTAGATTACAGAAGATACTTAGATACGATTTTGCCAAGTCCCGCCAGAGTTCCCATCCCTGTTACAGAAGTACCAGGATCTGAGCCTCCATAAGTGCTGATGGCACAGACCTAAAAGAACAGAGGCAGCTGTACTATGAGCCAGCTTGTCAGAAAGATATTAAAGAAAGAGATAAAAGAGGTCTGGTAGTGGTGATCACAGGGCAAGATCCCACCCAGCTATGTTTATTGCTTGTGTTTACAAAGGCAAGCAGATTTCTCAGTTTAAGGTCAGCCAGGGACACAGCTAGTGTAGGTCCAAGCAGTAAGGGTGGTGGTGATCTCAGAGCCAGATCCCACCCAGTTAGCTTATTGTCTGTGCTTAGAAATGCAGGTAGATCTCTGAATTAATTGTTCTGTTAAAAAGCGTACTCTCGTTTCTAAAAATCAAGGGGCTAAGGTCATAAAATGATGATCCATTGGATAAGCAAAACGGAACTTGGGGTAGATGATTGAATTGATGTGAAAATAAAAGACTGGCTTTGGTCTGAAAGAGAGAGTTCACTGGAGATCTCTGGAAAGCTGTGTTCAGGAGAACACAAAGCTGTCAGCTTGAACCCATGAAGAACTTCTAGTCTTACTTTCACTACTCCCATACACCCCTTCCTCTCAACCTCTCTCCATGCTAAAGCTGGTCTTTGGCACAATTTAGTTTTATTTACATTTTCTATAATTTTATTCTTTCTATATAAGGAGAATAAAATTTTGCTAAAGACTTACAAAATGTAGTATTCACAAGAGTTCTGAGTCACTTTTCTCTAGTTCTATAAAATGTTTCATTATCAAATAATTTAAAGCATATTTTATTTTTAATGTTCGGATTATTTTACATAGTTTAAAATCAGTAAAAATTCTGGAGTAAGTTCATATATTCATTGCCTCAGTGTTAATGAAAATAATAAACTCAAGCTCTAAAGGATTTCAAGGCAATCCTGTGTTCCATTTGAGGAGTGAAGAGCTGAGACAATTCACATGGAACATGGAGTAACATGACTGTAGACACTCTGATTCCTTACACAAAATACAAGTTCCTGTCAACACCTAGATCTTGGTAGCCTTGTAAGATCTACTGCGGTCTGGTTTTACTTTCTATATTTACTATCTTTTGCCTTTCAGCATCTCATTCCTTTTGTCCTTAATTAGAGAATAGTGATGAAGAAAAAGACATGACAATTAACCTTCCTTAACTAATTATTAAGTTCCATACATGGCAGGCATAATTAACATATTCATATTAGGATAAATCATTATGTCCCTGAGAGCTATAGATATACTTTGTTTACAAAGATCTTGGTTCTTCTATTAAGATTTTCTTATGCATTTTTCTCTTGGTCTGCAGATTCTGCCCTGCACTATTCTTGATTCAGGTGGTATTGTTTGTGTGCACAGATAAAAGCTATGAAGCTAAATATATTTCACTAATTATGAAAGAATAATTTAGTAAAAATTTAAAGTAATTTTTAAATAATGTGTAATTTAGACACAGAGTAAACTAATGAGTGTCTGCTATATAAAAAGAAAGATATTTATCTGTAAATTGTTTAGATAAATTAAATTCACAGATACCCTCACAAATGACAGTATGTCATATATATCACATATGATAATATGTCATATATGTGACAATTGTCATATGTGAGTGTGTTTGTGTATGTTGCACACTTAGTAAATCTGTTTTTCTTTGGTTCTTTATTTCTTATTACATGAAATTAGGGATTTTTTTGCCTCTTTAAGGCACAGACTATGAAGTAACTCACAATGTAAAGGAAAGCATGTAATTCACAGATTCTCTTGTGGCTATTCTAGTTGAAATAACAATTGAGAAATGTATTGAAATCTCCACCCTGATGTCTCAGATTCAGGGAATGTTTTAACATATTCACAATAAATAAAGAGCATCATCCCATCTTCCTTCCTGATATAAGCAGTTCTTATTTGACTAATGGCATTATTCTGGTCCCCAATGCCAAGGCTAAAATTCTCACCAGGGTCATTTTTTCCTCATGTCCTTTTTTTTTTTTTTTTTTTTTTTTTTTTTTTTGATGGTGCTCATCCATCACTTAGTCTTACTATTTCAGTCCCACAAAACATCCATAATAAACTTCTATTCTCCATGACAAATCAAGGTATTATAGCTTCGACTCTACGTTAGTTGTCTACTCGAAAATAATAGTTCCCTTTTTTCATTGTTGTGAGCTCTCTGTCTGTGTTATCTTCCATAATGTTCAAGTTCCAGCATGCAATTGAAAAAGACCATATAGAATTTTGCATTATTGACATATTGTCAGAAATTAGCCCTGACTCCAACTGAATACAAGATCTAATTATACACAATCTAGAAAATACATATGTGCTTCCAACTTTATTTTTCCTATGTTGTTACATTAAGCTCTATCCAGTGTCAAGTCTCTACAAGATATCAGGGCTCAAACAATCAACAAAATAGACATGTTTTCTTCTCTTCCCTGACATGCACATTGGGAAAAGGCTGATATATATATATATATATATATATATATATATATATATATAAATAGCAAGTAAAATTGTAGGCAATAGTTAGGAACAGAATGTTTTTTTTAATAGGAATGAACCATGACATCCTGTTATTCAAATGTATAAAGCTGTCATAAACAGTGGAATTAGAACAAGAAGAAACAATGCAACTAAAAGTGGAATAAAAAAAAAGTGTTGACATTTACCATGAAACATGAAGATGTTCTGAATACATAAATTTTAGCTTTTGAAACAGATTTTCAAAATTCCTTGAAAATGGAATTTGAATCATGTTATTGTTGGATAGAGTGCAAAAAAAAAAAAAAAAATGTTCCCTTTCAACTTGATGAGGAGTAGGTGAGAGTTCACCAGTAAAGTAAATCACATGTTGCTAAGCTAGGGTTCCTATAGAGGACAGGCGGTTTACAAAATGGCATGTTTTTTTAATTTGGAATTCATAGATGTTGTTTAGACTTTCAAGCCCATAGAGGTAAAACAGATTCTTGTATGAACTGTTTTACTGGCTATATCACCTCTTCCTTTACTGCTTCATTTTTGTCAACTTGACACAAAAATTCACATGGGAAGTAAGAAATTCAAGAAAAAATTGCCTCCACCAAATTTGCTTGTGGCTATGTTTCTGTGGCATGTTCTTGATTAATGACTGGTGTGGAAGGTACTATCATAGTCTGTATGATGCTACTACCCCTGGGCAGGTGGACCTAGTTTATGTAAGAAGTTGAGAAAGCTATGGAGAATGATCCCATAAGCATTGTTTTTGTTTGTTTGTTTGTTTTTATGGGCTCTGCTCTGGTTCCAATGCCCAGGTTCCTTTTCAGCTTCCCTCAGTGTGACCTAGAATGACGTCATAAACTCTTTCCTTTCAAGTTTGTTTTGGTCAGTGTTTTTTGTTTGTTTGCTTTATCACAGCAAGAGGTAGCAAAGTAGCATGAGATATGCAAAGCAAATGTATAAAGACATATATATATATATATATATATATATATATATATATATATATGAATGACTATCTCTGTTTTTCTTTAATTAAATAAGCTCTGTTGTTGAATCAAAGTCATGTTTCAAGTCATATCTGATTTTGTAAATCATGTCTAAAATATTTGTTTAGTTTATATGTTTCATTTCCCAAGTGGTGCATTTTATATCTTTTTTTTTCCAAGATTACCTATAATTACAATCAATTTTCTCAGAAGTATCTCTGCTTTATGTAAAAGCTTAGAGACTAAAAGTTCATATGCAAAAAAGCTTCCTCAAATGCATACATAATATCTTAAATATCAGTTGAAAACTAAAGGAATTGACTAATGAATGCAATTTCTTCACACTAGTTTACAACCCATTTAGAAATGTTTCTCATTTCTGATATAGTTTATTGAAATTCAGTTAAAGTTTGGGCTCCAGCTCAGGGGGAGGCCCCAAGGCCTGATACTGTTACTGATGCTATGGTGTGCTTACAAATAGGGGCCTATCATGACTGCGCTCTGAAAGGCCCAACAAGCAGCTAAAAGAGTCAAATTCAGATACTTACATACAACCAATGGACAGTAGCTGGTGACCCTTGTAGTTGAGGGAAGAAGCTGAGGAGGAGGGCAACCCTATAGGAAGACAAGCAGTCTCAACTAACCTGGATCCCCAAGATCTTTCAAACACTGGGCCACCAACCAGGCAGCATAAACCAGCTGATATGAGGCCCCTGACACATACACAGTAGAGGACTCTCAGGTATCGTCTCAGTCAGAGAAGATGCACCTAACCCTTGAGAAACTTGGGGCCCCAGGGAGTGGGGAGGTCTGTTGGGTTGGGTTGTTGGGACCATCCTCTTGGAGACAGGGTGGCAGGGGAGGAGGAGGTGTGAAACGATCAATAGTTGGAGGGTGGACTAGGACAGGGATAAAGTCTGGACTAAAAATAAAAATAAATAATTAAAAAATTGCAAAAATAAATTTGGGCTTAGCCTACTGGGTAGAATATCCTAACCCCATTGCTCTTTCTTCTCAAGAGAGAAGAACTTAAAGCTATTTTTTTTCTAACCACACTGAAAATGGACCTCACCCTATCTCTGTCCCTACTTCGTATTGAGAAACATGGCTGTACTTTACCACCCATAATTTTTGAAGGATGGACTACCCTTAAATCCTAAGTCAACAAACATACTTTTCTTTCATAATTTAGCCTTTGAGACAGTCTTTGGAATCTATGTTCACCAAGAAAATACAAATAAAATCTATAGGTTTTAAAGGTCCTCAAGAATTAATGAATTCCAGATTTTGAAATCTGTCAGGAAAATCCTCTATGATCAGAGCTTAGGATACTGTTTTCCCATGAGCCAGATACTTTTCTCTTGACTAAATATTCTGTAACTCTCACCTCTTGTTCCTATCTTTGTCTGAAATGTTTTTAGAAGTATTCTAGAAAATATTAATACTTTAAGGATAAAGTTTATGTATGTCTGAATATGTACTTAAACATTTCAGCCATTATACGTATTAACTTTGCCTATAAACACAATTTTAGGTTCACTCATTCACCTCCAACTATAGACAATCTATAGCTATTATGTTGGACATCAATATTCAAGAGAACTCACTCCATTCATGGTCCTCAGAGATTACACAGAGTTTCCAGGAACATTTATAAAAACCTACGACATGGAAATACTACCAGAAACATGGATTTGTGCAATGGATTGGTATATTAATGCACTTGCTGAGAATCTGACAGCCTAGGTTCTATCCCTAGATCCCACATTATGGACAGAAACATTAAGTTCCTTCCAATTGTCATTTGATACCCACCTGTGCATAGTGATGTGTGTACATGTGTGCACACATACACACATATATTCATATGAGTGAATAAATGTAATTACATTTTCTTTACAAGTTTATAAAATTTGTGTGAAAATTTACAAAATAATCCCTGCAAAGTGATATTATTTAGCATCCAAATTTTTATGTCTAGATTCAAGAAAATTTGGTACTATCTTGATGACAAAAGATTATTAAAATGTATATATGTTAAGATTTGTAAACCACCTAGTTTACAAGATTTGGTTATAGGATGATTTTTATATATAGGATGAGTACAAAGTTGGACAAGCTAGTGAATAAATATGTAACTTGATCTATATTAGTAGGTATAATTTGCTAATAACAATATTCATAAAGTGAAAAATTGAACAATATTTATAGAACACAATTAATGAACATAACAAATAAAAATAAATTTGTTCATAATTATCAATTAGAAGAACCAAACAAATACTGGGCAGCAGTTGTAAATAGGTACTTCTTAATAAAAAACATGAGACTGCACAAAAGGTAAATAAAAAAAAAATGGTCAGTATCACAAATTTTTAGAAAAATGTAAATTAAAAGCCACAATGACTTTTGATACAATTAGAATAACTACTATAAAAAATGACAGAAAAGAAAATTCTGGCTTTACAAATGGTTGGTGAATATATATATCAGGATAGCCACTGTGAAAAACAATATTAAAGAATTGAAGTAAAACTAACAAATGCCTCAGCAATGATGCTTTTAGTTGTTTCTCCACAGTGAATGAAGTCATATGACAAAGACACATAGATTCTCATGATGACTGCAATATTACTCTTAAGAACTAAGAAGTGAAATTAATCTAAAGTACACCAAATGGTGGATTGTAAAGGAAAATATTTACCACCAAGTTAAGCAAAATAAGCCAGGCACCAAAGATCCATATTGAATGGCATGATTCATATGTGGGATCTGAAAAAGTTCCAAGTAGATTACCTATCACCAGAGAAAGGGCTGACAAAAGTTTTGTCAGTCGGTACTAAACTATAGTTAGATAGTTGATGTTCTTGGTCATCATAATGTAATTAATATTTCAAAAGAGTAGATAAAATGATTGCAAATGTTTTGTCATAAATAGTAAGTATTTAAAAAGATCATATGCTAATATTGATTTGAGCATTAAACAATGCATAAGTCTATCAGGACAACACATAATACCATTTATACACATTTGCACACAGGTGTGGGTGTGTGAGTGTGTACAGTGATTCACTGGCATGGTTAGGATGAGACATTATATAAAACTTTTCATATAAAAATAAAGAACTTGAATTTCTTTCTAATATTTATCACTTACTGTAATAGTAACAAGTTAACACAAATTGTAAGTCAATGCATGAATGAACAGATATTATGAAGAGTCATATTTGTTGTTTTTCTTAACTGAATCTATGAAAGCAATGTCTCAGTAATTACATAGGTATATAAGTATAAATAATCTCTGTTTTACTCTCTTAAAGAGTGTCTGGAATAGATTGATACAGATAAATAAATCAGGAAATGAGCACAGAAATGTATTAATATCCAAATGGTGAATAATAACTCCTCCGGGAAAGATCACAACAATGTGAATCTTTATAATCCTCCTTTATTCAGGAACTTATACATCCATTTCCATAGGCAAGAGGCTAAGGGACAGCATAGAAATTCTAGGGTAAAAGTTAATGGTTTCTGAGAAACTCTGTGGGCTAAGAGAAGATACAATGACTTGATATCAACTCTGACCCACAGAACAATGATAGGAGAATAATTAGAGAACCAAAATATAGAGCAAAGGAAGGTGACAGAAGTCTGAGTGTTGGCGTACTTCAGTCTGTTCCTTCATGTGATTTGCGTGTGTGTGTGTGTGTGTGTGTGTGTGTGTGTGTGTGTGTGTGTGTGTGTGAAATCCTATAGGAGGGATCAGCAGTAACTGTTACTGCTGTAGAGGCTTCAATAGGGTGGTAGGCATGTAAGGTAACTTTCGAGAATGCCCCCTACTTCCCCCATCACTGGAGGTTAAGCACGGAAGCCAGGTACTAGAGAGACGTGGCTTCGTTCTAAACCCTACTCTGTAGCAGTGTCCTCAGAATTGAAGCAGTCCTAGAAGAGAGGAGGGAAGCTTCTGAGACTCTGAAAGTAAACTAGCTTACCTGTTCATCTGGAAGAGCTGAAGCTTAACACGCGCACAAGGCGCTTCCCCAAGAAGCTGTAAACACCCGCTGGAGGAGGAGCCAAGCTGTATGAAGAACAGACTGATTTGTTGAGGTGCCTGCGATTGTGCAGAGTTTCGGGATTGCACCTTTCATCAGTTCATAGCTAGGACTAACTCCTCCCAGTCTGTACTGTGCTTAATAAACTCACTGAGGCTCTTGGTTGTGAAGTATTGACACCTTTTAGTCACAAAGCACAAGGCCCACTTGATCATAGCTTTCCTGCAGCTGTGTGTGTGTCTGTTGCTTACTCATTCCCACATGTTTCCTGGAAAGGTGAAGATGAAAAACAATGAATCTCTCCACTTTGAGTTTTCCTGTTCCAACAGGTAACCCCTTGTACATTAGCTCCTGTAAGTGATTCCAAAAACCTTATTGCTTCATTAGTTAAGTCATTACTTTGGTCTGTTTTATAACTGGGGTGAGTAGATAGATGTTTATTCTTATCTTTTTGTGAAAACAAACCTGACACCATGAACTACTACCTGAGAATGGGGATATAATTAAAATCTCATTGTATAATTTCATAAATGAATCGACACAATTATTCTGAAATTATATATTTTCCTTCATTAAGTTTCATATTTATTAACTTCTATATAGGGCTGGACACAATTTTACCCATTATATGATGATTAATTGTACCCTTGAGTCTGATATTAATGTTGTTTCACATTTTTAGTAATTTAAATTTTCTAGTTTATAACATGCTTGATTACTTCCAGAGAAATGAGAATTAGCCATTCCATTAATGTAGATAACTTCATGATTTTAAGATACTTTCCAAGAATTGAGATAGTATAAAGAACATAGATCAACACATAAAAATGTATATTCATTTATTTAACATAATTATTGTTTGTAATTTTACTCAAAGATGATATATTTTGTTTTTTAAAATTTACAATGTAGGTAAAATAATGAAATAATTGATGACCTCCAGCAATAACTTAATATTCTGTTTGTAAATTAAAATAATATTTCTACTTCTTTTATCTCATTAACATCCTTAATACCTGCCTCCATCTACCTAGTCATTCACTAATATGAATTTTATCTATTCTGCATGCAAAAATGTATGTTTAAATACATATGGATTGCAAGCCTAATATATAAAAATCTTTGCATTTTGTATGTTCTCCTCTTATAAAATATATCTTATTAATTTTAAAATTTGCTGTTTGGAACAATTCCTTAGTAAATTGACTACATGATTATTTCAATAAACTTTCCAGGTGGTTAATAAGAGTACTTCCTAGGCCAACAGTATAAAAATTTAAATTTTGCTAATTTTTTAAACTGCTTTTCACCGTGATAAAATGAATTTATAGTCTCTGAAGAATTTACAAAATTCCCAACTTGTTGCAATTTTACCATTTCTAGGTATCATATTTATCCTATTAGTATTAGTAGTCGTTAAATTGTTCTAATTTTATTAGAAATACAGTTAAATATCTCTGAGCCTTGTAAACAACTATATAAATATAAGATTCTGTATGCATTTATATAGGCATTTTGCATATATAAGATATAGGCCAAATTATACATATAACATATATAACTCATATATGTATATGTATGCATTTTTGCAGATACATAAAATATTGAAGTATGACTTTTAACTTTGCCCTTGGTCAAACATATTATGCTGAGCATTATTCTTTCCTTTTCTTGGATTTAGTTTAAAATATGGTTAGTTTTCATATATCATTTACTGTATTTCTTGGAAATGAGTCTCAGTGGCTGAAATGTCAAATGAATACCTCCCATGGTTGATTTTATATTAGAACAAGTGTCCCGAGCCATCTAGCTGACATATTCACCTTGAGACTATATCTCTTTTATGTGAACACCCCTCAGGCATGGCAGATAAGCTCAGGAGAGCCCTAAAGATAGCTCGCTTTAATGTGACATTTCTTTGCCATAACCCCTTTCTATTCTTGTATTTGTCAGGAGCATATTCCCGCTAGGTGCTTCTGGGCTAGTCAGAATTTGTTAAGCTAGAATTGTTCCTAAATTCATGTGCAGCATGTAAATGTACCACATATCATAAGTTATGTAACTTCACAGTGGAGCCCTTGTTACACTGTAGAGTGTATTTTCCCTTATGTAGCTTTTGATAGCAATAAATTTTGGAGACCCGAAATTCAAATATTAATTAAAAATTCATATACATCTTGCTAAAATGTTTCATAAGTACATATGAGAAACATATAACAAGTCAAATTTTAAGCTAAAATGATTTTAACATGATGGCTTTCTGAAAAATTCTTAGCATATTTTGAAGTACTGTTCTATGAAGATATCAGTACCTCTAGAATGACTAGAATAAACTATCAAACTGAGATTTGAGGTTCAGCACAAAGAGAAAGTTCTGCTCTTAAAAGCATATATTGCTTCTTCTGAGTAACACAGCTAAAAGTTTAGAAATGATCTCCAAATTGTTTGCAATCAAATCACTTAAATATTTTTCCATACATATAAAAACAAAGCTGGGAAAGTTTCAAAACTTATAGTGTATCTTTAATGGATAGGCACAAAATTCATTAATGGCATATAGACCTGTGAGCAATAAACCTTTTTTTCTCTTAAGAAGAAAGAATTTAGTGATTGCATGGTCCAGGATTCTGTAGCTGTAATGGAACATCAGAGTCAAACAACATGAAGAGGTTTATTTGGGTTCAGAGTCTTGGTCTGCACTCACTCAGTGCCATAGTTGTGGGCCTGTGCTAAGTAAGAATGGTCATTTTGTGGGAAAACCTGTGGTAAGCAGAACTTCTTACTAGAACTGGGCAGAATGCAGAAAGAGGAAGGCTAAAAGGACAAGATACACCTTTCAAAAGCATGCCCCACTGACCTACTTTTCTCAACTATTGTCACTCCTGATAACCCTTTCAGCCATGAACTTGTCACTAGATCAATCCACTGATGTTAGAGGAGATTGGTCATATTCAAGATGGTATGGCCTTAGACTGGGTTTTGCTGAAAGTACTCTCATGACACAGGTCCATCTCAGTAGCACCAGCAGCTGATAACAAAGCCTTATTTTGTAGACATTTTGTAAAGACACTGGAAATTCAAACATAAACAGTTGTTTGCCTCTGTACTTTGAAAAGGTGTATGATAAAATTTCGTAAATGATGTGCTTTGAAAACATAGTTCAGTGATTTAATGTCCCTAAGACTCATCTAGGTAATTTTAAAACAATAGATTCATATATATACAATGTAATGTGTATGTATATATATATATATATATATATATATTACAATATACAATATAATATACAATATACAAAATACAAGATTCAATACATCATATATATCCTCTTCTGAGAGACTGTGGGACAATTTTAGTCATAAAGGGTCCCAAACGCCATAGGCTATTGCTACTGCTTTTGTTTGCTTCCTTTGCCAGAGAAGAATGTAACTCTCTATTGCAGACAGAGGGACCAGTGACCACAAACTGGATCTGATTTGAAGGCCTCCTGCCTTTGGTTTAGCTATTATGGTACTAGACGATGTCATGCAAGCTTCCAAAGAGGAGAATCAACCAATACAAATGCCTAGGTTTGATGTGTATAAACTACCATGACTAGCATAACACTATAACCCAAAGACTGCAGTCGCAGTACACATACCTTGATGGTTACCAACAGCTCTCCAAGTGGACTTAGGAATCACTTAATGAGAGAGAAATCTATTAGTATTGGAAATAGCTACTGACCAGGAAGAGAAAAATCATGGATCTTCAAGAACCTTCAACTATTACTTTATTAAATTAACAGAATCTCCAACTACATTTTTAATATGAATCCTTATTCACATGGAGGCGTATAATGCTTCTCTATCATCAAGGAAACTTTTACTTCCAACAGACAGAGAGACCATTACAAAACTCACACACACACACACACACACACACACACACTTGAAAATAAAGAGTTGTGAAGTCCATTCTCAACTGATATATTTAAAATACTAATTTTGAACCTAAGGCTCATGGAACATTGTAAAAGTGAGCAGAGAAATTGTAAGATCCACAGAAATGGACAGTTTGCTGTCCGTTTTACAACTGACAGAAGTTATACCCATAAAGTAAGAAATCATGACTGAATGAATATGACTTGAACAAGAAAGATCCAACAAACATGTATGCATGAAAGAATGAATACATATGGAGCCTCAACCCTGCATTAATAATTGCAAGCCACTAAAGAATGCTGGGAGCATGAGAAATAGTCTCTCTAAGGGAAGAGTACATCATATGAACAGCCTTGAAAAAATATGCATAAACAGCATTATTTATATGTATACACACACCACACACTCTATCACTCTATCTCTCTGTAATATATATGCCATTCATTTAAAAGAAGGCAGGAAAGCAGGTGGGGCAGTACATGGAGGGGTTGTAAGGAGGAAAGGAATGAAAAAATTATGTAATTTTATTATAGCCTCAAAAATAAAACTATAATAAAAATTAAAGTACTTTTTGTAGATGTAGTCATAAAAATGATTATTATAGTGATAACATACTAATATATAGTGAATTAATATTAAATTATTTACATAAACATTATACTATCAAGATCATAAATCAAAGTAAAATTTAAAATTTTGGAAAACAAAAATCATAACTCCTACAGGTCCTAGATTCTTATATTTAAGCCACAAGTAGGTTTGTATGTTTTTGTAAAATTGATTAATAACTCCTAATATGTGCATAGATTGCTTCTTTATTATTTGTGACATAGATTGCTTCTTCATTATTTGTGGAAAAGCTACTATATCTTTGACTCTGATGTATTTCTATTTTAAGGACATGTATATCTATGCCAGATCACTATTCCCCGATTTCCAAAATATTCAACTTTTGCCACAATTAAAAATATCCCTAATGTAAATATTTTTTCTATAACCTAAATACTCTACCTTCTCTGACTTGTGACACAGATATTTTAAAGAAAATTGTATTTAGATACTTGTTCTCAACAGGGAAGAATGTAGCTGATAGTTTATATATATAGACATGGCCTCCGTTTAATTAAAAAAAATCAAGCTGTGATAAAGCATTTAACACATCATGATACTATAATTGTATCCTTAAAGTATGGTTTTGATTAAATACACAAAAGAGACTGTGTAAAAATGTAAGGTTCACAGAGCCCACGTTATAATTCACTTGCCAATCAATGCTAGCCACATACATCTTCTAGCAAGCTTCTGCACTGGAGTATTAATTTTTTTTTTTTTTTTGCTTTTGAGGAAAGTACATTAAAATAACATGGTCACTTGAAGTTTTCCATTTTCTTGGTGTTGTATATTCTATGCTTTCTGGGAAATGTATTATGATAATCATCTACTACCTCATTATCCTATAGTATAATTCCAGGGGCTTCTAAACATATTTTGTTCTTTACCTGTTAAACTCCCTTTCCTACTAACCCTGACTAGTGCTCGTTCCTCTCCTGAATCAATAGTTGTTTAGTCTCTAACATGTTATACAGTTAGAGACGTATACTATGTGGAATTTTGTAATAGAATTATTTCACTTAGAATTATGCACATTATGCTTCTCTATTATTTTCATGCCTTGAAAATTCATTTCTTTTTAGTGTTAAGTAGTATTCCCATTATATCACAAATCATTCACCTGCAGGAGGCACCTTGGTTGTTTCAATGATTTAAGAGATATGAATAAATCTGCTGTAAACCATTCATGTGCACATTATATTGATATATGCTTCCAACTCATTTGAAGAAAAACCAGAGTACTTCTGATAGATGACATGGTATCATTAGGAAACTGCCATAGATCTTCAAAATGTCTGCATTAGAACCAGACACGATGGAGCAAGCTGTTTTCCCATGCTGCAGAGATGGACAAGAAGATAGCATAAGTTTGAAATAAACAAGGACTAGGTACATTGCAAATTCTGGGCTAGCCAGGACTTTAGAGTTAAACCATCTTTATTTTAAATAATTTCTTTATTTTTGGAGATTATAATATAATTAAATCATTCTCCTTTCATTTCTTCCCTTAACCCCCTCTCCTCATTTTAAAATCCATGGCCCATTTTTTTCTTAATTTCTATCATGTATATATACATATATACATATATACATATGTATCATTACTATCATGTATATATGTATATATTATATATACATATATGAGACAGAGATAATTATATATCACCCAAAAAAACTCATAAATCAAAAATTTCCCAAATTCCAAAATGATGATGCAAATTTGATTGCCCAGAGGCAAAAAATAAACATTTCTGCCATTTCAAGTCTTTATCAGCATTTAGTGTTGCCCACTCTATACACTTACAAAGATACCTCATTGTTTTAATTTGAATTTCTCCAAAGACCACAAAGGTCAAAAATGTTTCTATTGTTGATTTGCTACTTGTGTGTCTCATTCATGAGAAATCTATTCTTGATGTTGCCCAGGACATTGTTTTAAGTCAAGATTTGCCAACAAGTTGGACAAACGCTTTTCTACACATTTTCAAAATATGGTATGCTGTTTTATATAAGCACACATTACGACATGAGGACAACCTCTTACTAGTTAGCAATTTTATGTGTGGGTTGAACACTGGAGCTACACCATCATAGTAACTTATATAATTTTAATAGTAAAGATAGTAATATATAATGTCAACAACTATACTCAATATCAGAATTGCTTCACAATAGGAAGTTTAAAACCATTTACCAAAATTCAAATATTTGACACATAGTGGACTCCTTAGAAATCACCATTCTATCCTCTGTGACAATGCCTCTTTCAGGCATATCTAAACTGCTGCTATGTTACCACAGGCAGCCAAGGACATCCATGAATTCTAAACTTACTTTAATGTGAGAATTTTCATTTTTCTTTTATGCAAGTAAACTGCACCATTCCCAATTGTGATGACAATGTCAATCCACAGTATCAGAGGGTCAGACACACCTGCTTGACTCATTCAAGTGAGATCATGGGATATTTATCTTTATGTGTCTGGATAATTTTACTTAATATAATAGAATCCTCCAGATTCATCCCTTTTTAGAAAATAATCTGATCTATTAGGCTTCTTTTACGTTTTTTTCCAGTAATAGAATTCATATTTCTGCTTTATTTAAGAAACAGACTTCAATAATACCACCAATACCATCAATAATAGATACCATCTTACGGGAAAGAAACAGAAGAGTTATTCTAAGCAAGTTCAACAAGTGAACAATCAGGATTAGCTATTTTAATATCTGATACAACAGAACAAAACTAAGCCAGAAAAAGTTATAAAAGGGATTTTATTCATTGAAAAATTTACAAAGAAAATATTATAATTATAATTAATGTACCAAGCACAGGACACTCAATTTCATAAAAGAAACACTAATAGAACTAAAGTCACAGATTGGCAGAGTGACCACAGACCCCCATCATAGTGATAGTGTATTGTTTCAACACCCTCTTCTCACTGCTAAATAAGTCATCCAAACAAAAACTAAGTATAAAAACTCTAGTGCTAAATAATATCAGAAATCAAGTGGCTCTAAGACGTATGGAAAATATTTCACCCAAAGACTAAAAAGTATACCATTTTGCAGATGACCATGTAACTTTTATGATGTTGACCACATATTAGGACACAAAGCAAATTTCTGTTTTTTTTTTCATTTTTTATTGGATATTTTATTTACATTTCAGATGCCATCCCCTTTCCCCATTACCCCCCTCCCTTAGAAAACCCTTATCCCATGCCCCCTTTTCCTTTTTGCACTAATACATTTTTTAAATGTTAATCAAAGGCTTTATAAGTTTGGTAATTCTCAATCAGAGGTGTAACCCACTACCCAACCTAGATATATCAACTATCTTTGACTGGTGGAGATACGTGAACATCTGCCTCCCTGTCTTCCCCCTCTTTCTCTCTTTCATCACCTAGCTTCTCCTCTTCTTCTTCTTCTCCTCTCCTTACTCCTTCTCTTCCTCTCAGTACTCCTCCCACCTTAGCTCCTTTTACATATCACCCTTCCTGTTAAAATAAAACTTTTCTCTCAAAATACAATTAGAGCATAATTATTCCAATTTGTACCAGTGAGGTACAAGATAGTCCTAATACCCAGTCCATCATTTTTTTGACTAACCAGAACCTCTGTCATCTATTCTAACTAAAACACTTAGTTCTGAACCTGGCTTTTTCCTTGCCTTTAGAATGAATGTCAGCTGAAGACCATCCACTCAAATCTTTTCTCTCAAGGTAAATAGCCAGGATTGGCTATGAGGTTATAAGTTTTCAACCCCATCAGAAATCCAGAATGACTGAGTTAACTATAATTGTGGGAAGCACAAAGCATAGCTTCTAAAACTTATAGAATTAGTTTTCTTAAGTTCGTGTCTACCTCTTGCTTTGTAAATTTGCGATGACAGTCCTTTGCCATATGTATCTTCTTCAAATACATGCTCACAGTCCGTGCCTTATCTGTTATTCCTTACAATGTTTTACATAGAGTAGACACTTTAAATTTTTAATCAAGTCTATCCCATTAATTATTTCTATCATGAATCGTGCCTTCAGAATTCTAAAAGCCATCATTATTACAAAAGCAATTTCAGTTTCTCCTACATTTGCTTCTATGCATTGTTTAGTTTTATATCATAAATTTACATTTATGATCTGCTCTGTGTTGTTATTTTGGAGGCTTAAGATCTTTGTCATTGCTTTGTGCATCTGGGTGCCCATTTGTTTTTTGTTTGTCATTATAATTTTCCCCCTTTGTTTTATCTTTGCTCCTTTGTCAAAGTCCTATTTGCTTTATGTGGGTCTTCTTTGAGCTTTCTATTCTGATTAACTGACTGATTTATCTTCCATTTTATCAATATAACATATAATAATATATGTTATTATATGTTATATGTTGTATGTTAATAATATGTTATATGTTATGTGTTAATAATAATATTACCATAGTACTGTAGCCAATCATATGGGATATGAGTCATAGAAGTAGTCATAAAATCCAACAGTTTTGTTTAATTCAGTTCTCTCTCTTTATCTCAAGAATTTGAGTATTACTTCATTACTTCCACATTAAACATGTTGGTATTTGTAATGTACATTAAAACAGTTTTGCTAGACTTGTGTTGAACATGCAGATTAACTGGGAAGAATCGACATCTTGACAACAGTGATGCCTCTAATCACGAATATAGACAGTTTATCACTTATGCTGCTCACTGATTTTTTATCAGAATTTTGTAGCTGCCTTTCCCATACATTGTACATATAATTTACAGATTTCTACTTATCTACATCATAATTTGGATACTAATACAAATATTGTATATTAAGTTCCCCTTGTTCATGGTTGGCACATAGAAAAAAAGTTACATTTTTTTTCCAAGACAGGGTTTCTCTGTGTTGCCCTGGCTGTCCTGGAACTCATTCTGTAGACCAGGCTGGCCTCGAACTCAGAAATCCGCCTGCCTCTGCCTCCCAAGTGCTGGGATTAAAGACGTGCGCCACCACTGCCTGGTGTTACATTTTATCCTAAAAATATTCTCTCTAGTTCTAGGAATTTTGTTATCATTGTTGATTTGGCTATCTCATGTAGGCAATCGTATTATCTGTAAGGTCTTTTTCATTTTTTCTTTTCCAATCTGTGCAGCTGTTTTTTTTTCTTTTATTGTCTTCCTTATCTAGCCAAGAGTTTCAGTATGATGTTGAAAAGGGATACAAAGCCTGATCCAGCCATCTCCTATAGTGAGAGGCAAGACTTTCAGTGGAGGGATGGAGACACCGACCCAGCCACAAAACCTTCAACATACAATTTGTCCTGCCAGCATGATATGGTCCAGTAAAGGTGGCACAGAAATTGAGTGGCTAGTCAAAGATTAGTCCAATTTGAGACCCATATCAGTAAAGGGTTTCCTGATACTGCCTGGGAGACCAGAAACTAGAGCTGGAAACCTAGTATAGAAGCAAACATGTCCAGAAGAAAAATAAACAAATGATTCCTAATGATATTCTGCTATATTTTGTATTCATAGACAGGAGCCTACAGAGGGGCTCCATATAGCACCTCTAATGAAAACAGATGCAGAAACTCACAGCCAAACATAAGACAGTACTCAATGAATCCTGTGGAAAAAAGAGGAAGAATGATGGTAGGAGCTAGAAGGGTCAAGAATAACACAAGAAAACCCACAGAATAAACAAACATGAACCCATAGGGCTTCACTGCTGAACCTACAATTAGGGAGTCTGCATAGGTCTAACCTAGGCTGTCTGCTTCTAAGCTATAGTTAAGTAGCTTGATGTTCTTGTGAGACTTCTCACAGAGGGGAAATGCTACTCTTATTCCAACTAGATATGCCCTGTTTGGTTGATATCTATGGAAAGCCTGCTCTCTTTTAGAGGAAGTGGAGGAGGAGTGGATGGGGAAGAAAGAGAAGCGGACGGATAAGGAGAAGATGGAGGGAAGATTAGTTGGGATATGATATATGAGGGAATAAATTAATAAAACACAAAAAAATCCCAAAGATTTCTTCTGTAATTTTTCCTATTTATATAGAAATGTGTTTTCTACATAATTCCAGTTATTTCAAACTTTACCAGTCTCCCATGAGTGAATTATAGTTTAAGTTCATCATAGAACTATGAGCGTAGTTTACTCATGATATTCCTTCATGCCTCCAACAATACTGAATTTTCCATAGAGCCATGCATGTACTTTAATCAAAACCTCATATGTTATTTGTGTGAGTGATTAACTCTAAAGAGCACATGTGCAGAAAAGTGGATGGAGGGGTAGGAACAGTGTGACATAATGCTTTGGTGTATCCTGAAGTCTGGTGCTCCTTTTTATTAAGCAGGATAGTTGACCTCAACAATGGATTAAGGTCCTGTGGCTCAATAGTTTACCACAGAGGAGAATGAGACAATATGACCCTCTGGGCTCAGGATTTCCTAAGTATAATACAATCCACCATAGTGGATCAAATCCACATCAGCTTCAGCAGAATTGTGAGAAAGCACCTGAAACCCATCTTCACATACTCTTAAGCAACATGGCTTAATTTGAATTATATAGTCAAATAATTACAATGGATAGTACTTACAAGCTTCTATTTAATGCAGTTAGGGCACAGTTGTTATTTTCTGTACTTTTTATAGGAAATTTAAATATTTCATAAAAGAAAAAGTAAAACAGTGAATTCATTTCACTATTGACTTAACATAGTCATTTTTATATAATGTTTCTGACTCGTTAGAATGTGAAGAGGGAATAATGATCCTGATTTGGTTGCCATAGAAATGGATACTCAGCTTCTCACCTTAGGTACATTCTAGCCTTTGTGATGTAGCCAAGAAGCTTATGAAATTGTCTGTTTATTTCATTTTCTTATTTATTTACTTATTAAAACCAGAAAGAAAGAAGGTATAAAAAATCATGTTTTAGAAAATCTCTTTGTCTTTTGACTTAGCATATAAATTAAATTGTAGAAATGGCTACTAAATGGCATCTGAAGCATAGCCAGTTAATGAATCAAACATAATGATGCATATAAATAGTATTCACTGTATTAAATTAATTAGTGTTCTGCACCCTTTTGATTACATTATTAAAGAGAATGGATACTTTGCTGCTTTAATTCTTGATAAGAAAGTGTGGTGTCCAATGTGGTCTGAATTTCTTGTCTGTGCTTCACCTGATCTGTTCAGGCTTTTTGCTGAATAATTAAGAAGAATGGTGTGCAGCACTTCAGACTCCAGGATGCCAGCTCTCAGTAACCATCTGCTAATGAAACCCCTGAGAATTCCCACAAAGCAGAGACAACAATGTTATACAATTATGTCAGTCATTTCTTATGTCCTTTATTCTAAGACACCACCCAATTAACAATCTTTCAGGCCTAGGGATTCATAAAATATTGAATAGAATCTTTAAGTTTTTCTCAAGCCAAATAGTGAAATTAAGTGTAAAGAGGAACAAATCATTAGATAAAAACATAAATATAAATATTTAATTCTTGGCATGCAATAGGATCTTAAGTGTTAGTTCATGGAGTTCCAACAGTGTTGGGAAGGATATTCAGAGGTCACTGTGTCCAGGCATCTATCTCCGGGAATGACTGTGTCTTGTACATGCTGGGTAATAGCTGGATCTAATTTCTTTAAAATCAATAGGAAAGAACAGACATTACTACTCCTAGATGATGCTAGATCTTAGGAAAATGTATCCTTGATAATCTCACTCAAAATTGATATTACATCTCATAGAAAGTTCTTCCTTCGTCCAATGCAGAGCAGCATTTTCTTTGTAGAACCAACTAACACGCGCTTCAGAAAGAAAGGGTTTATTCAAATACAATATTACATGTTCTGTTCACAAATAAAATAGGGTGATGCGATGTTTACAATTGATTGCCAACTTTAGATTACCAGGATGTAGAATTAAATAGCAGAAAGACTTCTGTATATGTCTGTGAAGCAGTTTTTATATTGGATTCACTGAGTTGAAAACTCCTATGCTAACTATGGGCAGCAAAATCCTGCGGGTTAAGATATTGTATTGAAAACAAAAGGCGAAATTTAAATAAGTCTTGACTTCTATCATCTTTTGTTGTTGTTGTTGTTTTCCTTCTAGAGTCTGGATGTAGTGTAACTAGCTGCCTCAATCTCCTCCTGTTAATACTTGTCTCTCCATCAAGGTGAACTATATCCCACTATAGACATTACTTAATTATATAATTTGACAGATTTTGTATCCTAGAAGTGTTTTTTTAATCTTTCACTTAATATACACTGCAAAGTAATTTAGGGAGTACTAAAATAATTGTCACCAGCATATCAAATTTTTGTCCATTTTACAGTAAAAATATTGGTAGAGATACTTGTGTGTTTCTATTAACTTCCTTTTCGTTTCCTAAGATGTAGGTTTGGACCAAGTAGAATCATAAGCAAGGCTCAACTGAAAGAATGATGACCAGATAATATACAAATGCATGAAAGACAGGCAAACCACTCTGGAACAACTTATTTGAAAGCTCTGAAATGAAATTTACCTTTAGAACTGTTTATTTTCCCATCTTTGCTGCAAGTCTACTATTTTTGTAGGAACTATAAGTGATTTCACTTTACCTTTTGAGTGTTTATAAATAAGTCATAGATAGTAGCTTATCTAAGTTTGCTTACTTTTGCTATGATTGAAAACTAAGTTCTAAAACAACTTTGGGAACAAAGGGTTTTTTTTTTTTTCCTTCATTTTTTAGCTTAATCTATCATGAAGGGAAGTGAAGGTAGGAATTCAAGCAGGAATTCGAGGGCAGGAACTGTAACAGAGACTTTGGAAGGATGCTGCTTATTGCCTTGTTCTCTCCATGGCTTGCTCATTCTGCCTCCTTATTCAAATGAAGCCCGTTTTGTTAAGGATGGTACCATCTATAGTGTTATAGTCTCCCACATCAATCATTACTCAAGAAAATGTCCCACCAACATGCCCACAGGACAATATTGATATGATGAAGGCAGTTCTGTAACTGAGACTCCCTCTTCCTATGTGTGTGTAGGTTCGTGTCAAGCTGACAAAAAATCTAGTCATCATGGTTGCCAAGCTCATAGCTATACAGTTACACTATTTTCACTCCAAGTGAGAGACATTTCTGTTCCTGTCTCCTAAGTCTTTGATTCTTTTGCAAGCTTTCATTTCCTATCAGCCAGTATGATCTATGCAGAAGAGCATAATGTAGAAGACTGTTAATGGGGGATATTTCTCTCCACATCAATTCCCTGTAAAACTTTATTGAGTAAATTGTTTAGGAATGCTTATCTAGTTTACATTAAATGTATTTGTAAAGAATTAGTACTTTCATCATTATTGAAAATCAACATGTAAAAATATCAGATAAGAAATCGATGAACTTAAGGATTTATATGGCCATCAATTTTACATTATATGTAGAAGTAAGAAATGCAAAATATTATTAAAATTTAAAAGGTTGGAATTTTAGAAATGTCTGTAATATTCAGCACCAAGAAAAGGGGTCAATTATAAGGTGATTCGTATCTGTGTTGCTATTATAAAATTTCAACTCATTTATAAAATGAGTTCATGCATATGATTTAAGACAATAAAAATGAATTTTTAATAAGCTCAAATATTTTCAAACAAATTCAACATCATTTTTAAATTAAATTCTGTCAGCCCACACAACATCATTTTATTTTCCAACATCTAAGGAACCATTTCAGAGTGGAGTTGAGGTGTTAATTATCTTTGTTGGAATGCCGTGTTCTAACTTGTTAATATTCCTAAAAGATTTTCTTGAAATAAAGTTTTGACTCTCTGCTGAGATGCTACCTGCTGCGATACACAATAGCAGAGATATATTGATATACATGTCTTCCTTACGAAATGTTTGTGTTCTAGTACAAATTGTCAGCCAGATTTTTATACTTGAAATGTGTTAAAGTAATAGAAAAGCTTCATTGTGTCTACTTACCTTTTATTCAGAAGGTAAGTAGACCTTTATTCTGTGTGTGTTTATTATCTTTGTATCCATCACCTTTCCTTTTTATAGATTTAGTGACACCTGTCTACTAGTTAACTTTCTCAGAAGAATATAAGTAATTTTAGATAAACATTTGGTAGTAAATTATTTTATATTGTATTACCTTAAATGACTCATGTTTGCAGTCTTTTTGTATACTGAGCAGTAGTATCTATCAGATCTCCTTTTGATAAGATAGGAGGAAGCCTTTTGAGGTAAGTCACATGAACAGTTAAATATATTAGGTTGCCTAAATTCTACAGACAGAGAGAGTTCACCACAGACATCTAGGCAGGATGCATTGGAGAAAGACAGGTAGCTTGGTGAAATTTTCTCAAAGAACTTATCACGAGTCAATGCAAAAGCTGTTATCTGTAATATATGAAAAAGTTTAAAGATTATGCAAATTTCTCTGACTAAAATGAAAAGGAATCAATGCAGCAGTTAATATGCTTGTTAGCATCGCTTTAGATGGCAATGCATAGAACAAACATAGCCAGCTCCAGCATAGTATTTTCACTTTGACAGCCATTCTTTCCCCTGTTTATGTTCAATTCAAACAATCAGTGAAGCCAGGTACAGTCCAGGGAAATCTCTGCAGGGAAAAGGTCAGGTCACATTTGGCAGATGGGCACTTTATTTTCCCCTCAGCACTCAGAAATTCAACTTTCATCTCATGAAGCAATGCAGCTGTCATCAAAGGGAGCTGAAGCCGACCTCTTGTATTTGAAGAGATCTGGAACATGAGAGATGGGAAAGATGATTTCCCTGTTGCTGTCACCTCTGTGAACCAGTTTCCTAATGACAGGGTGTTTAAAATGCTGCTGCTGGCAAGGGTATCCACAGGCATGGCCCCTGAGTAGACTTGGGCAGCCGAGTGGTACAAGGAAGGTTTAAGTACACACAGCCCTTCTTGCAGTGGGACTCACCTGCCACTCAACCTTCCCAACAAGCTGACTTTTGCCACTATCTCAGGGCTCTAAAGACACCACAGTGATTTCCTGGGTGTTGAAAATAACGATAAGCATAGCTTTTCTTCTCTTAAAATTTTATCTGCAGGTATTTAACATGCAGAGAAATATGCAGGACTTCAAAATATTTGCTTACTTACTTTTCAAAGCTAGATGGTATAATTTTTTAAAATATATACTCTAGTTGTTTTGTTAAGCTATAAATCACATAATTAAAGATGAAAAAGCCCCTCTGACTTCTCTCTGTGTTCTCATCCCCTTTCCCAACATCAGACATTTTCCCTTTATTAGTTCATAAATTTAAAAAGTAGATTTTAAAAGTTGTATCCCTCAAAATTTGAGGCAAATTGAATTTAAATCTCCCCCTTGTATCCACAGGTCTTAAGTCAGAGCCTTTATTTTAGGTTATCTATTATCTCTACTCTCTGATGGCTGAGTATTGCTCTCAAAGTTTCAGGATTCTCACCTATAGAAAATACTTAATTTTCATGCTGAAATGTAACCCTACTTGTTATATGAAGGAGCTGCCCATAGACAAGGATGCCGGTATAATGATATTGGTTTTAATAACATTAAATGGTAATAATGTTCTAGTTTGAATCTAAAATATCCACTATGGGCTCATGTATTAATACATTGGTCCCCAGTGGTGGCATTCCTTTGGTAAGTGGTAAAAATGTCCTAAAGTAGGTCATTGGTGTTAGCCATTCCTTTAGAGGCTAGATCTGATATGTACTCTCTTCTTTCATTTATGATTTCTGCCTGTAATGAGGTGAGGACCTACCCCTTCTACCTACTGCTCCAGAATGATGGTTCTGGAGTGTACACTCATTACTAGTCATTGTCATAAATGCTTTAAGCCCATTCTTACTAAAATTTTATTAACGTCTCAGATTGTTCATAATAATGTTATCAAAAAAATCTTTTATCAAAGTCATATATTCTTTTGCAAGGCAAAAATATTTGTGTAAGTATCTATTTTGCAAGAGTCCTGTTTCCTCTTCATAGAATAAAATCGCGACAACTTACGTTTGCTTACTTGTGTCAGATGGGTATTTTAACTCTCATCTTTGCAGCAGCACTACAACCTAGTTATAATTAAAGCTATTTATAGCAGGGGAAAATCGACTCAGAAAGGAAAATGCAACTTGCTCAAGGTGACACAGGTAATAAAGGGGAGAGGTGAGGTAATAAGCCTAGGTGCATTGTCTCCAAAATCCATTTATTACTCTGCTGCACAGCAAGAATCCCAGAGATGCTGCGCTTCAGGTAGGAAATGAATAGAGCAAGATGAGTTTCTTTTATTATTTGCCTTTCCCATGGAGCAATAACAAACATTGTAACCAATGCTGTTGATGCCCATACATAAATGCTCTTGTATTCAGAGTGATTTCTAATCAAGATATTTTTCAAACATATTAATAAGGAAGAAAAAAAACAGTAGGGTTCAACCAGTAGTAGTCTTTTAATTTATTCACATTAATTGGGCAAGTAAGACACCTAGATTAACATTTATTTGGGAATTAAAATTACCAATGTCTTTTAATTTATTCATGTTAATTGGGCAAGTAAGACACAGAGATTACCATTTATTTAGGAATTAAAATTACCAATGATAACTGTGTATTACTATGTAATCTAAAACTAAGAAAAAATTTAAAATCTATTATTAAAGAAATAAGATGCAATTAAAACGAATTCAATTATTTTAAAGATTTTTTTTTAAGACACATATTTTACCTTTTTTTATATTTTCTTTTCTTGCATATAGATTTTAAATTTTCATGGAAAATAAATGTTTAGGCAACATATTTTTAAGCATAAGGCAAATTTCATGCTTAGATAGATTGTGACTGATATTTTAAAATCTTACTAACGGAGCCTGAAATTATACCAGTGATGGACCTTTCTAAATCATCTTAGGCTAGAATCAAATGTTAGCACTTTATTGAGACTGAATCTAGAGAAAATAAGATATAATTATTCATTGTTACTGTTCTATTGCAGTAATGAAACATCATTTCCAAGGTAACTTGTAAAAAGAAGCATTTAGCTGGGAGCTTGCTTATAATCTTATATGATGCAATGATGGCGAATGTGATGGTAGACATCCAGGCATGGTGCTAGAGCAACAGGTAAGAGCTAACATCCTGACCTATAGACAGCAGGCAGCAAGAGAGAGACTGGGACAACACTGGGCCTGATATAGGCTTTTAAAACCTAAGGCCCACTCCCAGTGACACAACTTCTACAGAAAGACCCTGCCTCCCAAATATTCCTAAACCAGTTCTATCAGCTAGGGACCAAACATTCAAGCATATGAGCCTATGAAGGCCATTCTCATTCAAACCACCGCATATGCTTTTGGTTTCTGTTTCTCTTCTGTTTTTGAGACAGATTCTTACTCTGTAGTTCAGGCTGGCTGGCAATCAGGCTGTGACCTCAAATTCCTTATGATCCTTCTTCCCACATCTTCTTGCCTCTGTGGTTAAAGGATGAGCTGCCATGCTTAGCTCTCTACTATGCTTTTATTTACTTTCAAGAATATAAATTTCTCTGATTTACCATTGATTGACATAGTGAATTTCAGAAACCTTGGGTTATCGTTGCTGACAATGGTGAAGCTTCTTGTGAACTAGAAGCCTCTGGACTTCATCTAAACCCAGCATCTGTGGCTCGTGAAAACCGGCCCTCTGAGCAATCAGAAAAAGCTGAGTTTCTGGGAACAAGCCAATATGTTACTCTTACTTATCTGCTTCCAGGACTCTGAATACTTCTCTTATTTTACAACAGATGAGCTGTTTACTTTACAGCTCTATCACTGGTGAAGGAATTGCTGAACACATGGCCCACAACTGCACCAAATAAAAAATCATGAGTAAGATAACACAAACCAAGAAAGACAAAAGATGTTGGTTCTCTCTTATATGTAGATCCTAAATTTGTCTTTAATATGCAAATCCTAATTGAATATTTATATTAGTCTATTTAACTTGGAACCCTTCAAGGAACCAGGGAATTAGAAAGGAGCTGATGGGACAGTGGGTAGTGGTGGTAATTTTAAGGGAGCAGAGATAGAAGAAGCCATCAGAATCCCTTTAATTGAACATAATGGGTTATGTGGGAAATACTCAAGAGTAGAAAAACAATGATGTTTTCCTTATATAAAGTTTAATTATAATGCTACTAAAATACCTCTCAGTGGAATGTGTTTATATATAATATTTATAAATATATTTAAAATCCTATGAAAATATTTATTTTGATATATTCATATTAAATTTACTTCTTCACAGAAGGGTATAAGAGAAAACTGGGTCTTTTTAATGATTGTCTAAGATATCTCTCTTGATTGCATTTAGATTCATTTGGCAGTTAGTTACGTTTCATCACTAATTGTTCCTCATAGATTCCCAACTTCTATAAATAGCATGGATACACATATCTCCACTCATGTGACACATGGGAAATCTGCTTTATTTATGTGTGTTCTCTGGTCAAATCCAACAGAAATTTCTGTAACTGCTCAAGTGTATGAAAATGCTCAAATCTGAAATGTATGTAAGTGCTCAAATCTGAAAAAGTGTTTGAAACAATATAGACTAACATTATTTCCTATTCTTATTGAACTTCAGTGTTTCTGGTTTAACTTTTATATAATGAGATTTAATTTTTATTCAACTTTATGTAGGCCAGTTGTCTTAGAAAGCCAAATATTTAATAGGTACCAGCTTATATTTCCCGAGGTTTAGTCCATTATTGTCATAATAAGAATGACTGGATGCAGGCAGACTTGTTGCTGGAGAAGGAATTGAGAGTTGTACATCATATTGCACAGGACCTAGGTTAGACCCAAGCAGGCTCCTTGATTTGGTTTCTGTGATCCCAGGCTAGTTGATTCTGTGGGTTTTCTTGTGCTGTCCTTGACCCCTTTGGTTCCTATACCCCCCTCACTTCAAAATTCTCAAAGTTCTGCCTAATGTTTGGCAAAGTTTCTAAATACACACTTAACATCTGCATTGCCAAGCACTTCTGGTTCTTTTATAAAAACACACTGAGCTGGACTTGAAACCATTTATGTCTTATGTCACGGTTCCAACACACAAGTGGGACCTTCCTGAAGTTCTATTCTTCTGGCACAGACCTCGTATCTTCCAACGAGTTGTTTCCCATTTGTAGAAACATGCCCTACATAGCAGTCTCCACAGTAGTTCTCTACTCAAAATGGACTCTGAAAAAATTCCTTCACATGTCTTGTTCACTCAGGCACAGGCTGGGATTCCTCTGCTTCAGGTTACATATCTCTTCTACCCAAGTTCCCATCGCTGACCAATCATGTCTCTGTTCCTTGTAGCTTATTTCTGCTCCTTTACTCTCCTCAGTGTCATTTCAAAACTGTGGAAAGACCCATGGTTTCTCATTTACCTCTTGCATGGAAAAGAGTGAATGGAACAGATATGGAGGTGTATGGGGATTATACTGCCTTATAAAATTGATCTATATGAAGTCTGATATGTATTGACTTGGTAATTACTATTTCTAATAAAAGATGGAATAGCAAAGAACTTTGCTTAAGACATGAAAAATGAATCAATGTCCCAACCTAAACAATAGCCCTAAATTGATAAGTTACTAGAGGATTACAGAGAAAATAACTATAGAGCAGAGAGATGCTCACTGGAAAGGCTAAAACAACCAGCACTAGATTGCTAACAAAAATGTTTTAAATAAAAGGCGCTATATGAAACAACCTGCCCAAAGGCGTCTCTGGATTTTGCACTGGCTGTACAGATACCAGGAGCTTGTGCTGCTGGATGTTTGTGTTCAGTGCCTTTGCTTGCATCCTGGTGCTCAGATTTAGATCTGAATTTAGATCTGTAGGCCATGCTGCCTGAGTGGAAACGATGGTTAAAACAATCTGAGGCATTTCTTATTTTGTTTTTCATTGGGTTACACATTCTTTGTGGCCAGAAGCTATTTTATAATCCCTTTCCTTGTCTTTGCAAACTCAAGGAAGAGAATACAATTATCCTGCCTTTGCCTTTTTCTCCTCATAAAGTATATTATTCTAGAATCTGTATTTTCAGAAAGTATGCAAGACATCTGTTGTCTCTCCTATATTCATCCTAGCTTGTATATCCTTTTGTCTGTATTTTTCTACTTACATTAAATCTGGACCTTTGAAAGATCTTTCTGAATGATGGTCAAGGTATCACATCTACTCCCATTTTTCTCATTAGCATCAGGAATCAACATTTAACCAGATTCATGATTTTGAATAATTTAAAACTTCCTCAAATCTAGCTATAAAAATTTGTCTACCTTTGACTGGAACATTCTAAAAAGCTTTCTTATAAAAGTTTAGTAGGGTAACCTATTTTTACCTTCCGTAGATATCATATGTTATGAAGAACTGGCCAACGTTTTCTCCTAATCTTCTCGGTTAATGTTTTGCACGATTCTTTAGTGTTTCAAAAATGTAGTCAAGGGAAAATAGCTTATGGCAGGATTTTTAAAAGAAAAAGCATAAATATATAAATATAAGGAATTAATACAATTTTTATCTAAAGCATAACTTTCATCACTGCACAGAAATACATTTTTAAATACCGAAAGTAACGTATGTCTTTTCATTTTCTCCTTCTTTTTAAATAGAATTTCTTTACTATTTAAGATCCTACTTTTAATCTAAAAGGTTAAAAACTAGGTTCAAGATACACTTAATAATTGGAAAAAATTCTCTCAACAAGCTAAGAAATTTAATGTTTGCAATAAAATATACTTTTAATGCAAGCACCTTTCTAGAGACACACAAGCTACAAAATTATTGTCAAATGTTAATTTCTTCACCAGTACCAACATAAGTTATGAGACTTGCCATCTCACACTGAATGATAAAAACAAAAACTTGATTTACAAAAAAATTAGTTAAAATCAGATAGAATTGAAAATGACTAAACTAATAGTTTCATCTAACAGTAGAGCTGGTATGTTTATATTTAAGTATCTGTATGCCTAAGAATAGTGAGGTTAATTTGTACTTAGTTCAATATTATATAGAAATAGTTGTCTTACAAAATATATATTTTGCTGTGATAACTTTTGTTTCTTTATTATGACTGACTTAAGGCTTAGAGAAATCTAACTATAGGTATTATATTTAGTTCAATAGAATTTAAATGATTTTGTGTGTGTGTGTGTGTGTAGAGGCCAGAGGTCAATGCAAGGTATTTTTCTCAGTCATTATCAATCTTACTGTTTGGGAATCGATGTCTCACCATACCAGAATATAAACATTGTGCTCAGTACCGTGTGTGTGTGTGTGTGTGTGTGTGTGTGTGTGTGTGTGTGTGTGCATGTATAAGCTACACAGAAAGAATTTAAAGGGTAATAATGAAATATGAGAATAGGTCCTGCTTTTTGAGCATAGCCTTGGCTTAGTGATGGCTCAGAGTCTGATAGCTTATAACTAATGGGTTTGTCAATCCCCGAAGAATGTAAAATAGAATTCTGCTATCACTGACATGCCATAAATCAAGTTGAGGAAAGATTAGTGAAATAATAGCAAGCAAACACCTCTGAAATGGTGTCGAATGTTTAATTGAAATCAACTTGAAGATAAAATTAACACTTTGAGTAGACAATATCCTCAGGCTAAAGACTGCTAAAGTTACCTTCAGTTCAAATAAGTAAATTCTTTGATTTACTGTCATGTAGGTGAAAGTCATGGGAAGTCATAGGATATGTGTGGGGATCCTACAGAAGGCGGATATCATCCTTGCAGCCATCTTGAGCCATATACCCTGACAAGAGATTTGATTACATTAGCCTACAACAGCTGAACACACTCTGATAATATCTTGGTTTAGATACCCAGGATCTTCCCTTGGGTATGTGAGACTTAAAGCTGTGATTTTGAGCCAATACTTAAGGGCGTGACTTAGAGATCAGATTTAGAGATAAGACCTAAAGGTGTGACTTAAGGGCATGGCTTAGAAGTGAGACATATAAAAGGCAAGAGGCAGACAGAAGAGTACAGTACAACTTGGAGTAGGAATTAGGCACTGAGGTAGAAGACACTTGGACTAGAGAACTCGGAAGAAGAAATTGTTATTACTATTAGGCATTAGACATTAGACACTTAGCACTTGGAAGAAGAAACTTGGAACTTGGAGGCACTAGGAACTAGGAACTAGGGACTAGGAACTCAAGACTTGGGACCTGGACTAGGAAGAGAGACTGAAGAATAAACTGGATTGAATCACACTCTGGTTTCCATTCCTCAAAGCCGTCCTCACTCTCTCTCTTGCTGAAACCAGACCTGCAGACCAGAGTAGCCTGGGGCAGTGCGGGCTCTAACAACTTAGCCCCCAAGGCTTTTGGCAGTGCAGGTCCCAACATTGACATTTTTGGCACCCAACCAGGAGCAGCTCGGGCTGCAACAGATATGTCTATAAGAACATGTCAGAAAGCATGCTTTTAGACTTGAGTTCAGTGCTTTGGAGGAGGTAGAAGAAAGTAAATATTCATACTGAACTGCTTTTTTTTTTCAGAAAACTTATATAATTCAAAGATTGGGCATTGTGATAACTCCCATTTGGAAATAAAACAATGAGAGAAACTCAAGCTATAACTGATAAAAGAGCAATAGGCACCTAATGTAACCCAGGACAGAGGAGTAGCTGTTCATTTGCAATTAGAACTGTGTTACATTTACATCACAGTTTTATCTTGTTACATTAGCATCACAGAGTGGTCTCATGTGTCGAAGACTTGTGAAATTTTCCTATGTTATAAAAAAAAATGTCATTAGAGGTTAGTTCTGGTTCTGAATCTACTATCATCTCCTAGCAACACCAAGCCTGTTGTGACGTCAGGCCACCTCCCAGAGGTCAAGGTTGTTTCATATTGCTTCAAACATCTTTGAGAATTTAATGATTTTTGAAATATACTACATTTGTATGTATACATATGTAAACAAAGAAGACACAGTTCAAACCACTGTAAGCAAGCATAGGGGTCCCTTCTACTAGCACAAGGAATAGTAGTTATGGCATCAAAAGAAAATAAAAAAGAAGAGGAGAAGGGAAAAGAAGAAGATGCAAGCTTGGCCTTAACAGGGAGTGTCTGTGTAAGAAGTGTGAAGCAATTTTGGTGAAGAGTCTCTGAACAGATCTCCAGCTATTGCTTCAGAGTGGGCTAGACTTTGGCTTGCTTCTGATGAATAGATTATAATAAAAGTGATGAGATGTTGCTGCTCAGCGTGATCCATGAAAAGCTATGACTTCTATCATGTTCTCACTCTTCCTAGTTCCTATTTGCCTTTTTTTAATGGAGTATACTTCTGTATACAGATAGAGAAACAGTTAGAGGCCACCAGATATGATTAGATGCCCACAGATTATCATGTCCAAAGGAACTGACTTCATTCTATAGTCAAGCCCTAAGACAGCTGTAGTGCCTGGCCAATGCCTCAATGACCACCCTATGAGCACCATAAGATGGATACTCTGCCAAGCAGCAAACACTCCTGATTTATAGAAACTTTGAAAAAAACAAAAGTAGTATTCAGCTTACTAAGATACGATGTATGAGTTATACAGCCACAAATGTCTGAGACGTGACTGCAAGGCCAGGACATGAGTAAGCAGAATGAGGTGAATGAGGGCACATATTTAAAAGGGACTCTTTGATCCCAAGATGCTTGAGTCACTATGTTACCTAATCCTGATCCAACTATCAAGGGATAAATTCATTAGTGAAGTGTCACCATAAGATTTTAGGATAGGAGACTGGGGGTCTTTCTGTGGATATGGACCTACTAGAGGACTGTGAGAATATGAAGTAGTTTAGCAACCTCTATGTGGTCTCTCTATGGTTTGGTTTATACAATCAGGTGTATTTCAAAAAATGTTCCTAGCAACCTGCTAGTGACCTAGGACCCATACTTGCATCAAGCTACATCGAACAATGGTTGTAAACAGTGGAAATGCTTTACTTCACTTTACCACTCTTGACTGCTTACTGCTTCTATTCAAACATATACTGGAACAAAAAAATTCAGAAAATTTGGGATATGGGCTGATCTGGCTAGAATAATCTGGGTTGCAAGCACAATAAAGCAAATCTCTGTTCCTAAAATTCCCTATTTACCATCTTATGAGGGTATGTAATTGGGTATGCATACTATTAAAAGCAGATGCATTGTGGGAAAGTACATGTTCAGTAAAAAAAAAAAGGTTATATAATTTAGTCTGCCAATGAAAACAGAGATCTATCCAAAGTGTAACACCTAACAACCTATCCCTTCCTTTTTTTGAATCATGTAAAAAATAAATGTAGACTCTGAGTATCTTCACTCAAGTGGTTGGCTGATCGTCTTGACAGTGTATTTCTTTCTAATCTGCACTCCAGTTTCATTTTTAAAAAAGTTTCATGGATAGTTTATGATTTGTGAGCATTTGTCTCATTGTTGAATAAGAGGTCAAGAACCTAGAAGCCCAAATGAGGCCCCATGCAAGAGTAACATACATATTTAATCATAGTTCATTTCTGTTGAAATTTAATGCCACAATTATTATGAGTTTTCTATGAACTAACTACCAGAGTTTATATAATATTCTGCATATCCAATTTAGGGAAATTAAGGAAATTGTATTCTTTGGGTAGGAGGCACAAGATATGAAAGAGAATTTATTGTCACTTAAATGTTTTGAAATATTTATTAAAGGAAGCACTCCTGCTAATATCTCATACAGAGCAATGTCGTGAACTAATCTCCCAAAACATCTCAGCAGGAAGTAGACAGTCTGAGGATAACAGCACCAATATTAAAAATAAATGACACAGCAGGATCCAATCCAGTAACTGAGTCATTTCAGTGGAACCCCATGTGTTCCCAACCCAAACTGTAAATGAAACAGTTTACAAGGAGTTCAAAACAAAATCAAGTTACATCTTAATATTAGATCAGAAAGTGTTGATGAGCTAAACTACAAACAATTGATAGTTCTTTGTGGTACTTTTATTTTAATTTGAATGTACAAAAGCCAATCATAAAAGCTTTAGTTGTATGTTTTTTAAACTGTATGCGATGACTGAGACAGGTAAAAAGTTTATTGTAAGATTTTAATTAATAGGAAATTTAAAAAATGTGTGTCTAGTTCTTCACTATGGTGTGTATGGCAATAGGTCTTGTTGAAAAGGAATTCAAATTTTAGTAGATGGGACGGGATCTGAAACTCTGCAGCTTAGCTAAGCTCTTAGATGATTTATTTTGACCAACATGACAGTCATTTGGAGTTACCAGCTGTTGTTTTGATGGCTTCCTAAGACTTTCAACCAAGCTTCATGACCACATGGGCTATACAAGGAATGCATATTCCCATGCCACAGGCCACTCTACTGTGGGGAGAGGATTCTATAATAAGCAGAGTTCTAGTCCCTCCCCATCTGCATCTGAGAGTTTGAGCGCTGGTTTCTCAGAATATAGTGGGTTTAGGTTTGAGCTTGAGTTTTTTTTTTTTTTTTTTTTTTTTTTGGTTTGTGGTTTGTGGTTTGTGGTTTGTGGTTTGTGGTTTGTGGTTTGGATTTGGGTTGCCTGTTTGTTTGTTTGTTTGTTTGTTTTACCAGGGAAACAAATCAAAAGATATTCTGGTATTTCAAAAGACTCCACCATCCCAGGTCATAGCTCTGGAGAAAACTTCTCAGAACAGGCAAGGAATAAGGAAAAAGTTGAGAAATTCTGACTGAAATGAAGAAATGCAGCTGCAGAGACATTCTCAAGGTCTGAGAGACAAAAAGCAAATGTCTGTCCTGATTTTCATTCTTCTTCCTTTCCTGGCTCTTCAAGTTGATATCAAGAAAATTGAGAATCAATCCAGACAATCTCTCTTTTAGACAGAATGTGATTCCAGTATTCGGTCACTCTTTCTCTGGTAAAGAAGCAGCCACTTATTTAGAACCATTGTTCCAGTGTCTGCAGAACAATGTTCTTTTTCAATGATGTAAGTGTCATTAAAGCAATGCATGCTGGGCCTAAAGCAAGTCTCCGCACAATTTTAAGGACAACAAATACAGACTGTTTTTGGAACACAACGAAATAACAAAACTATACCTAGGACACCCATATGTTAGAATGTCTAAAAATAAAACTCCTAGCCTTTTAAAAAAAATAATAATTTCTCTTTGAGAGTATACTACAGCTACATCACCTCTCCCTTCATTTCCTCCCTCCAAACCTTTCTATACATTCCCTGTGCCCTGTTTCAAACTCTTTAACTGGTCATTATCTATCTATCATCTATCTATCTATCTATCTATCTATCATCTATCTGTCTATCTACCTATTTGTCTATCTACCTATCTCTAAATGTTTAAAAGCAATCTGCTTTGTACATATAATGTTACTTGTATGTGTTTTCTTAAATTCTGTTACCTTGTTTATAGCTTTTTATTGTCTATAAAATAGGTTTTCCTATGAATGTTCTAACTTTTCCAACTAAAAATTTTTTTCTTACACCTACATCTTATTTTATTCTGTAATAAATATTTATACTTAAAGTAAAAATTATTTATAAGCCTTCTTAGCATAGAAAGCATACAGACAATTGTTTATCACATGTGCATAATTTCTGCTCCTAGGAAACTAAAGCACACAAAAAACTGGTACCCACTTATCTTCTGAGATCCAATTCAGCGGTTTTCTCTGTAGTATCTAAGGAGATTCAAAGAAGATATTATGGAAATATGTGCACATATAATTATGTGCACAATGGTTCTGAATTTGAGTGACACCATGGTGTTTTCAAATAGCTTGGAAAATAGGTAGGGAGAATTTGATTTTACACTGACCAATAAGATTTTGCAGGTAAAGACAGGAAGGCTGGCCATGCTGCAATGAGTGAGAAAGTTTGACACAATGAAGATTGCCATCCCCAGAGTCAGTTTTGAAAAAAAAAAAAAAAACAAAAACGTGTATGGTTGGAATCCTGTATTCAGTTTGGGGGTATAAAATGGGAAATGCTCTTAGGGCACAGGAAATACATCGGAGTAACAAGGTTATGTCAGTCACAGTAAATGGCAGCAGATGGAGCTAGAAGCATCTTGAATGCAAACACTGAAAACAGTCACTTAAATATCTAGTGGTCAAAAGAGGAAAGCAAACAAACATACTCGTATGATGCTCAACAAGAAAGGACAATGACCTCTTTCTGACTGATCTTCCGAAAGTACCCTTAACTGCACAAATGGCAACACATGCCTGGAATTAAGACAATAACAGACTGGAAAGAGTTAATTCGGTGTGAAATCCTAACACAGAAGGTGTCGTCTATAATCAAGATTATAGGGATGAAACGCAGCTGAGATAAGTATGGCCCACGAGTACGTGTCTTTGATGATCTAGCCTTAATCTATGGGCCTTGTTCCTGGTTTGTAAAAGAGGAGATTTCAATTAGGTGTGTGTGTGTGTGTGTGTGTGTGTGTGTGTGTGTGTGTGTGTGTGTGTTAGTCATATGGAGTATGGTTTTCAAATTATACATACTCTGTTTGGCTTTTATGTGTGTATAAACATAATTTCAGGAGTTGTGCCTGGGCATACTTGATTTGCACTTTAATAAATGTGTTTCAAGTAAATGGAAAACCCATCCTTGGCAAAACATCATCATGCTGAAGAAATGAAGGAGGTGGGTTTTACTTTTGTCTTTCTTTTTCTCTGTCTCTCTTTCTCTGTCTTTCTTTCTTTCTTTCTTTCTTTCTTTCTTTTTTCTCGTTCTTCCTTCCTTCCTTCTTTCTTTCCTTTCCATTTTTTTTTTTTTTTTGTAAAACCAAGCCTTCAGTAAGTACTTCATTTTCTTTGTTCAGATTGAATGGTGTCTATAGTTCTTAGTCATGCCTCTCAGAAGAGAATTTGGAATATAGGCATTCCCCACAGAAGTTGTTTGTAAAGAGTGGTTTGGGTTTGTTAACAGTGCTATTGATCAAACTCAAGAGCTCGTATAGACTAGGCAAACACTCTATTACTATGCCATATTCCTAACCCCAAAAAGCTTAATGAGATAAGAACCAATTCCAAATTTTCTGCTATTTTATTCACTGGGGACAAGAAGAAAGCGTTCCCACTAAAAAGTTGTAAAAATTTCTTTTGAGTCTAGAAAATCTCCAATGGTATAAATTAAAACCATCTTGAATTTAAAATTTATTTAGGAGTGTAATTGGGGTTATAGGGATAAGGGGTAGGGGTTATGGGAGACATATATAAGCAATAAAATGAAATTTGAGCTACCCAAAGCTACCGAGGCAACAAAGCAATCTTACTTACATCTTTTTAGCCATTTTCTCCCATTTTCTGTACTCTGTTACTCAGTGAATGAGAATTGTGACCTGATGCTTAAGACATAGGAAGTCTTTATTTTGACCTTAAAAACGAGCTTTTACATGTAGATGTGTTAATTTATGACACACAGTAGACTATTTGTTAATGGGAATGATAGTTAGTTAATATGATTAAAAACATTCAGTTGAAATGAGTCTTGACATTCTGTAGGAAGTCAAATGTAGAAAAATTACTTTAAAATATTTTTTAAGCTTAAGTTTAAAATACTTTTGTCTTCCTAGGGTGGCATGTTTCCATTGCTGAGTGAAGTCTATAAATCATTAAGCATGAAAAAGTATAGTAACTGAAACAATTTGCACCTGCTCTGAGTGGCTACAGGAGATTTTTACACTCAGCAAATGGACATTTGAAAGTATTGGAATATAGGCCTTGCATGTTCATGTATTTCTTTCCATACAAATATTTTATTTAGAACCTTTAATATAAGATAATAGTAGTTTTAGATGTCAAGAATGAGTTTGATGCATGAAAGTACCTATGCATCATTTTATATCTGGATCTTTAAATGATAAATATATAGATTAGCTAGCTATTGTAAATGATTAAGACAAATAGATTTGTAGACACAGAGTGGAGTCTATAGATATAGATATAACTATATAGTTATGGATACTTGGGATTATTAAGTGCTTTAAACACACATCTATATACATAAAACATGATAGTTATCTCTGCATAGAACACAAAAGAGCAACTTCTAATCTAGAATTTATGATAACAAATCTTTCATCTTCTCTCAGATTGTATTCTTCTGTAAGAGTTCATGTTCATATTACAAATAAGAAGTAAAATATGAGTAGGAAGTAATGGGCATTATTTCATTTTTTCATATCAGTTCAGTTCTTTGGTATAAGTGAGCATGTGTGTGTGCATATGTATGCATATGTGGGGACATGGGTGTGTGCATGTGGGTGTGTGTGTTATTAGCTGGTACAGACTGAGTAAATAATTTTAAATGAAATGCTAAGACTATAGAGTCTACTTTCCAATTCTGGTTGAATCAGTTGTGTAATTTATTTCACTGGTGTAGCTGTTGTTTTAAATCTATTTTTTAAACTTAATTTTAATTTTATCAGTTCTTGATTGGAGTATATGGTTTGAATATAAAATGTACCCCCCCACACACACACACACAGACACAGCACCAGGAAAGAGAAAAGATAGTTCATTTTGTACTGTCTCCTTTGAGCCATGTGCAGCAATTTCCTTTTCTATTGATTTGCTTATGCAAGTTGTCTGCCTTAGAAATTAGGAAAGAATCTGAGAGGGGACAGAGACTGGTAATTCATTAAGATGCATTTCCTATAAATGGATGATGATCATATTTCAAACACTTAACATTGCTGATACTACTCCCATAGTTTGTTTTTGTTTTCATTTTTAATAATCAGAGCTGCAAATGCAAACTAAGGGAACAAAATAGGTTTTCGTTATCTGTGGTGATTTTCTCACTTTTATATTAACTTAATGATAGCCTAAAGCTGCTTTGGTGTCTTTACATCTCTTTGTTACAAACAACAAACATAGTTTACTATCTAAAACCAAATATCTAACCACGGCAATGGAATTTTTGCTATTTTTTTTTTTGTTTTGCCTTTTTTTTTTGTAACAAATATGATTTGTGAGTACAGTGCTGACAAGATAATGACAAAAGTGATAAAAGAATTCTTCAAGAGAGAAAGGCAGAAGTAACAACTTAGCAGGTGTGCTGTGGTAATACAACAGTGAGAAAGCATCCAGGTAAGCTGTTTGCAGATATCTCTTAAAGAGGTGATTTTAGTCCTTTCCCTAACTCCTCCATTAGAGTCCCCATGCTCAGTCAAATGGTTGGCTGTGAACATATGCATCTATATATGTCAGGCTCTAGCAGAGCCAATCAGGAGACAGCTATATCAGGCTCCTGTCAGCAAGCACTTCTTGGCATCCACAGTAGTCTCTGGGTTTTGTGTCTATATAGGGAAAGGACTAAAGGAACCAAGGAACTGAAGGGGTTTGCAACCCCATAGGAAGAACAACAATATCAACCAACCAGATACCCCAGAGCTTCCAGGGACTAAACCACCAACCAAAGAGTACACATGAAGGGACCCATGGCTCCAGCTGCATATGTAGCAGAGGAAGGCCTTATCTAGCATCAATGGGAGGAGAGGCCCTTGTCCTGTGAAGGCTCAATGCCCAGTATAGGGGAATGTGAGGGCAGTGAGGTGGGAGTAGGTGGGGGGTGGGGAAGCAGGTGGATGGGGATGGGATAGGGAGTTTGTGGAGGGGAAACTGGGAGTAACGTTTGAAATGTAAATAAATAAAATATCCAACAAAAAAGAGATGATTTTATAGAAGGAGGAATTTACAGAGACAGTCAGGCAGTATTTTATTTTTTTTTCTGTTTTTGATAGCATAATGTAATTATATCACATGCAACCCTAATTTTCAACCTTCCATGTCTTCTCATTTATGCTCTACCCCTTGGTCTTTCTCAAGTTCATGGCCTGCTTTTCTTTAATTGTTGTTGAATAATACCTAAATATATAAATAAGTACATCTTGATACATCCATATAAAGCCACTTGTGTGTGTGTCTCTCTCTCTCTGTATATATATATGTGTGTGTGTGTATCTATGTGTATATATATGTATACACACACAGAGACAGAGAGAGAGACAGAGAGAGAGACAGAGAGAGAGAGAGAGAGAGAGAGAGAGAGAGAGAGAGAGAGAGAGAGATTGTTTGGCAGCTGACTACAAGGTATTAGATAACCAACTGGTGTTCTCTTCTCTGGGAAAGACTATCTTTTCTGCTCTCAGCAGTTCTTGGTGGCTTACACTTTGTCTATGATAGTAGCTTCTTGAGCTTTTTCCCTTCAGTGTGAGAGTTTCTAATAGTGTTTTCATGATTTAGGCTGCCACACTGATAAGACTTTTTGTTTACAGCTTCTGTAATTTTAGGAGATGCAGACTCACCACAAACTTCTGGTTCCTCTGTCTTACACAATATTTCTGTTCTCTCTTCTACGGTAATTTTTCAGCTTTAGTTGCATGACCTCTTGCTCTCTGCAATTTCGATTCACTGTGGTTTTCTTTAACAGTCTGTTATTACAAAGATAAATTTCTTTGATGATAGGTGAGAACTACACTTATCTGTGGATATAAATATAAGTATATAGAATATAGTTAGAAATTATGCTGTTTTAGCAACATGAGGTTTCTAAGTTCCCCTCATAATTGCATGAGAAATAGCCTATAGTGCTTGGGAGTCTCTTGGAAAATCTTGATAAACAACTCAAAATGGGCAATCTCATGTCTAGTGTTGGGATTTCTTTATAGACGGTTCTTGTGGCGGTAGCACTGTCAGGCCAGGTAGGAAAATTCATTCAAAAATGTAGTTATATGTATAGATAAATAGTACTATGATTTGTATGACTTTTCAGACATCTTTACTGTTACTTTGCTCTCTTCTTGTGTATTTATCTCCCCCTTGTAATTAAGTCTCTCACAGTTAATTTTTCTCACTTCTCCCTCCAAGTAAACTGATCCCTGTCACTCCCCTCTCTATTGACCTCTCCATGGTCCATTTATACTTTTATGGTTTCTGCAGTGTCTCCAGGCTGTGTAGGTCTTATGCTTTGAATATGAATTAATCTATCTGAACATAGTTTTATGAAATATGAAATCAGAACAATAATATGTACACACAAGGTTATAACAAAACTAAATTGAAATCATTGATTTCTTTATCTTATACCTGATATATCTCTATTTCTATTCTATATAAACCTTATGTGAGATTCCACAGCTTACATGTTTAGTAGTTCTTGAGTTTGCTCTTTAAATTACAATATTTGTCTTTTCTCTGAGAAAAGCTTTATGTCAGAAGAATTAACCTCCAAATAACACTTGTCATCTCTATACAGATCTATATAAAGCTTATTTCTTTAGAAACATGCCTAAAGTGATTACTTCTTTTCCACAGGCAACTGAATTGATAAAGTTTTGTTTATTTGTTTCTCTTGAGATAGAGTCTCACGTAGCCCAGACTGGCCCTAAACTGTCAGTGTAGCCAAGAATGACCTTGAGCCTTGATCTTTTTCCTTCTCCTCCTAGTTCTGAGATTTCAAGTATGTACTACTGCATTCAGCTTGATCTGAGCGATATAAAGTCACCCCAATGAATTGCAAACGACAGGGCCTCAGAAATAACGAACTGTTTTTGGAGATGTTCTTCTTGCAACCTAGATTCACACAGTCAATGAACATCTAGAATTCAATGTGGCAGCAAGGGTAAGAGTAGAGGGCCAGAACTCAGACTGGCTAGGGATACTTCTCAAATCTGTCACTAACTGATGACCTGGGATAGATGTGTGTGTGTGTGTGTGTGTGTGTGTGTGTGTGTGTGTGGGTGAGCACATGTGTGTATGTCTGTGTGTATCTATCTATCTATCTATCTATCTATCTATCTCTAACATCTATCATCTATCTATCATCTGTCAGTATAGTTATGTAGATATAGATTAGATAGAGATAGATGTGTACAAGATGTAAACAATTCTCTGCTCCTGACAGTGCTCATGAAATAATTAAATAAAAAAATTCTATAAAGAATTTTAAATGCTGTACATGACCTCATTCAAGTAGCAACTAATAAGGGACTTCAGAGTGTTCTTCCAATGGCACCAATCTGCTCACACTTACTCATTTTTGTTCTTAAGTGAATCATGAACTTCTTATTGCCTACATCTCAGCTAATCAACCCCAGGCTACTTTGGTAGATCTTTTTCAAAGCTTGTTAAGTATAATTTCTTTATAATGTTTACTGCTAAAATGCAAAGTTTATGAAGTGAGGGCAAGGAAGACATTTATTTATACAAAAATAAGTTGACTAGAAATGAATAGCTTTGAAAGAACAGTAGACAGTAATGCTCAAGAACCATTTGCATTAAAAGATTCAGGAAGGTTTTTGGGAGAGTGGTCATTGAATTGGTTGACTGAAGCTAGATAAGGCAGACCAGTAAGCCTTATTTGATAGATAGGAGAGCTGCATTTTATCTTCAGTTACACTATTAGTAAGTATGGGGTTCAGGGGTTGAGCTCAGGCAGTTCTGGAGTTGGTAGTGATCTTCTTTGAAACTACATTTCAGGTTTTAATGAAGAAGAAACATATCATTAAAGCCATTTTATTTTTTGTACATTGAATAGTTTTTGAATCACCTGCTTTTTCTGGTCTTTTGTTTCCAAGTTCCCATTCTGAGGTTTGTGCCTTTTGTACGAACTATATAGACTATGGAAGAAAAATGGTACTTTTCAATTGAGCCTGCTAGTTTGACTGGCAAATAAGTCATTTTATCTATGCTCTTTTTTCTTCTAATACATTATAAATAACTTAACAGCATGGTCAAAGGACAGCTTTACAAATGACCAAACAATCTTGCATACTTACTGAGTACCACATGGTACATCCCTTGACTTCAGAGGTTTTTAATGTATAATATATTAAACAAGCCAAGATTAAAAACACTCACCAATTAAATAGTTCTTTAACTCAGCAAAAAATACCCTTGACCTTTCCAAATTGATACTTCAAAATAATAACAAAAAAGAATATATTAACTCATCAAAAAGTTATTTGTTTACTTGTGATGGAGGAACCAAATCAATAGAAATATAGACTCTAATACTTTTTATAAAATGTATTTTGTGTAAATTTCCTTTCTGCATCACTATAGAGAGGATGGGAGAAGTGTTGGAGACTGAGCTGAGTGATTATGCTGATGGCTGATGTTTTCAGATTATAAAGGACCACTGAGAGTTTTATTTGTATCTTGTGTTGCTTTCTTTTCCTACTGTAGGTAAAATGAGGAGTTCCTTGGAATTCCCATGAAAGTGTTCCATCTGGCTTTGTTGGGTTAAATCTCTCATCACATTGAGGTTCCTTGATACATTCTTACAATAGATATTAGAGCCCTTCTCTTTAGCCTTGACTACCACCCAATATGGTGTTTCTACTAACAAGAAAAATAGCTTTCTCTAACCCAGCATCTATTGCAAGGTCAGTGATTATTCACTAGAAAAAAACTAATAGAAATAAGAACAGCTGTTTAGATAAATAACAGACTGGAGAGAATTTGGAAAATTTTGTTCAAAATTTATAAGTGGAAATTATTTGTTATCACTTATATCTGTTTTTCTGCATTCATAGAGTTCACTGTGTGATTATGTTCCCTACATATGCTGTTAACAAAGCTTAGAAATAATGGTCCCCTAGCACATATTAACAACCTGGTACTCAGATGTCAAATTCTAAACCCATTGTTTTATAAAAGTAGTAGGGGCTTGTTATACAAATAATATATACTAATATTAGGCACAAAAACTTTCAAATGAGTTTGTACTCTATGAAATAAAGTAATGAATAACATTGATCAATATAATATAATGCAATATAATATAAACAAAGAAAAGGAGTTTTCTTTCTTATATAATAATTCTAATATGTAAATGAAAAAGACAAGAAATAAGACTTCCAAGGAACACGAAGTAATTGTGTAGTGAAAAACTTACTAGAGGGTGCCTTGTGCAGGAATTGAAGCCACACTTCACCAGGTAAGGGATGTAAGTATCAGGATTCTTTTCATAAGATGCAAACATTCCACCAATGGAATTCTTTTCAATTACACATAACCCTAGAGTAATTTTGAGAAATGTTCTGGATAAACATTAAGGGATGATCTACAAAGTACATTATCTCTATATGTTTTTCAATTTTGAGATCAACAAAGATACCAGAAAGATAGTTTGGGCAGATTAACGTGGCATGCAACAGAAAGCACCTGGGATCAGGGAAAGAAAAAAAAAAACTTATGAAAGATGAACAGGATTTGTAGTTCACCCAGTAATGTTCCCTGACATTGTCAAATATGCATTTAACAAACTATGCATTTTCTCAAAGAATTATGGAGAAAGGCAAGCCAACAGGAAGGATGCTACCAACTCAACTTCATGACATCAGTTCCTAACTTGATGTCATCATTTGAAACATTAACGCTAAAAGAACAAGAATGAAGAACATATAGGAACTCCCTGTGCTTCTGTATGCTATGATTAAAACAGCAAACTAAAATTTTAACAGGTAAGAAAATGACTAAATAAGTGGAGATAGTTTCCCATTCTTAATTCCATTGTTGGAAGTAAACTTGGCCACGTATCACTGCATGAATAATAAACACTGTATTCACTTTCACAATAAGTCAATAAAGTAGTTTTAAAATGTCTTCTGGTTTCAAATATTTTAAAGTACTCTCTAATACACACTGTAAGTCTGGACTCAGAGAAGATGCACCTAACCCTGGAGAGACTTGGGGCCCCAGGGACTGAGAAGGTCTGGTGGGGTGGGGGCATCCTCTTGGAGATTTCAAACAGTCGAGGGTGGACCAGGAAGAGGATAAAATCTGGACTGTAATATTTAAAAAATTTAAAATTTTTTAAAAAAATATTTTAAAAAATTAAAAAAAAATACTGAAAAGTAAAACAAAAACGAAAAACAAACAGTTACAGAATCTTATTTAAGGACAAAGTGTCAACAACAATAATGACAACAACAGAACAAAACAAAACAACCCCCACAAAGACAGAATACCATCTAAAGTTTATTTTATTTTCAGTCCTTTGATTGGCAGCTGGCAGAGGCCACCAAATTGTCCCACTCCTCCCCCAGCACAGTCTTGCTTGGCTCTCTTACTTAACTATTTCACTTGGCCTCTAGCCTCATACTAAGCTTCTTCCTAAAGAAAAAATACATTGCTTGAACTAATTTACTTGAAATCCTTTTGGAATAAATGATGAAATGCTTATTAGGAATACTTTATGTTCAGAAATTTCATTATATAAATTACTTAAATTAATTAAAGAGTAGAAACTTAATGACAAATATTGAAAATCCATTAACTAATTAAAAGAGACAACTGAAATCCCACGCTATTCCCTTCTACATACTCTGCTAAATGCTTCTAGTGGATAGTAAATTTGTTTATGGCATAAGGGTTCGATTTACTGCATGAGGGTATAAATGATCATTCATTTTTTATTTTTCATCAGATCCCACTTTGATTATCCCTTCTACTCTAAGTGATTCATATTTTGAAAACTGTTACCTGGTAACAATTTTTCTACAATGGATGTAATGGTTATGTTTATGGTAATTTCATAAAATAAAGAAAGAAGAAATTATTTGAATAGAAATCAGAGAACAAGATGTATGGAACAAATAAGCATTAACAAAGCATGTAGTTTGCCAGAGAATTAGAGATAAAAGTTAGCCATTAAGAATGATGTCTTCAGCTCAGCTCTATATTGATTTTCCCATGTGTTGTGATCTAAGGGTGTGATGTCTTCATAACAAGTCCTGGTGATTAGCCAAAAACTATGGCCACATTGTTTAAGGGACTCAAGGGGCCCCTGAGTACCAATTCATAAGGAAGTATCCTACATAGATCCTAGACATTATAATATTATAACCTACATAGATCCTAGACATTTTTGGGAAAGTATTATCCACTCAAATTCTTATTTTTGAATTTACACATTTTAAAAGATTATAAAATAGTAGATTTCCACGTGGCTTTTTCACATATATTTAGCAATGATTAGCCCTCTTTCCACCTCATGCATAAATACATACAACTTTATTCAACTAAGACAATTTAATTTTAACAAAACTGACTGTTTGTATAAAATTCTGCCCTAAATTCCTTAAAGACCACGTTGTTGGTTTGGTTCTTAGATTTTATAGGCATTTTTTTAAAAAAAAATCATGTTTGTCTCTGTATGATGTATATATATGTGTGTGTGTGTGTGTGTGTGTGTGTGTCTGTTTCTGCTGTCTTTGTGTGTGTGTGTGATGTGTGCATGTGCGTGCACGCATGTGTCACAGTGGACATGTCAAAGTCAGTGAAAAAAACCTTGACACTATTACATTGATACACATATAGTGCAAGGCAGGTCATTACTGTAGCTCACAGCATTCATCTGAGGAAAGCTACTGGTAACTTCTCTTCCCCGGGAGCCTATATATCACATTTCAGCACTATTAAATCTAGCCAGTAGGAATGACACTTCCAGCTCGGTCTAAGCGTGAGTTCTCCATGTGCTGTGATAAAAGTATGTGACATCTTCAGAAGTAGGATTTTATTATCAAGTTGAGGCGATTTGGCCCTTGCCTGACATTTTACTTGATACAGGCTTTATTTTGTTGATCAGGTCTGAGTGTACCAAGTTATCTGTCCCAAGAGCCTCCAGATATTTTTTTTTCTCTTTTTGCCCTCATTTCTCTTGGATTACAAGAACTTGCTACCATGATGGCTTTTCAATGGAGATTCTAAAGATCCATTCTCAAGTTTTTGTGTTTGCATGGTATATGCAAAGCCACTGATCAAGCTCAGCTGCAAGACCAGGGCAAATTTGAGAATTATATTCTTGACTTTTATGTTCTCTGACAAACACTGAAAGTCTTATTCTACCAGATGGAGCTGAGAAATATTATCATTGCCTATCTTGATCGACACTATGATTCTTTCTATATGAGCTTTTATGGCTGACTTTAAATCTGGAGTTGTAGTTGATTATTGCTGCTGTTATGGTCTTCTGTTCTTTCATTGTTCCATTATCTCTGCATTTGGGACACCAATCACATGCTTTTGACAACTTTACTTTGTATTCCATAGCCCAAAGCTTAAAAATATAACATTTACCGTCTCTTTATCTTTTCCTACTATCTCCAGGGAGTTTCTCAAAGTGTTCTGTCCCATAAATTCATTCTATAACTCTGTCTCTCCTGTTTCACATACAATCAAATTGTTCTTTATTGTCATTTTCAAATAAAATATTTCCTTTTTGTTCTTCTGTATTGGCTATCACACCAGTTAAGACCCACATGAAGCATGGCATTGTTCTTCACTTACAGTAGTCGCACTTCTGAGATATTTTTAGCTTTATTTTTCCCTGAGGGTTTGCAATCTTGTGCAATTCAGGTTCTCTGTAACATAAGTGGGACAAAAATGGCAACTGGGAGAAATTCTGTCCCTATTGGACTATTTTAAGGAAGAAATTAGAATCCTTGAGCAAGAACTGTTTGGTATCAGAGAAATTCTAATGCTAATGTCATTTTTCTGCCAGGTAAATTTGTGACCGAGACATCACTGGACTTTTCTAGAAAAAAAATATTTGGAGGATGCCCCTTCCTTCGGAATTACAGAGGTCAAGGACAGTGAGGAATGTGTACCTATGGCTATTACTCTGCCTATTCATGCCAAGTGCCAACCTGTATAACAGATCACTGACCATCAGTGCAGGTCTCTATTGTGCAGAAATAGTCTCTGGACCATCTCAGTAGGCTGTAGATGGATAAAGTACACAGAGAGTGGGAGAAACAATCTTCACCAGGAAAGGGCACACCCAGCACCAACTGGTCATCCCTGAAAACATCCGTACAAGTAACATTATACAGGCTAAGCAGGTGGTATTTATGCCTTTATAAATATGTATAGACATACATGTACTTACATGCATGTAACAACAAATAATGTAAAAAGAGATCATGACATTAAAAGAGAGCAAGGACGGGATACACTGGAGGCTTTGGATGAAGAAAGAGGAAGGGGAAATGAAGAAATTATATTATAATCACAAATAAAAGAGTGTTCTTTAAGGGAGTGAAATATAAATATTTCCTTCCAAACTCTTCCCTCAGTTCTGTTTCTACTCTGCACTTGGTTTTTATATAGAAGCTATTTTATGACCACTCCGATGAGGGTCTGTGATAAGAAGGGGCATAATGGGCTCCATTAGAATTTTATTTAACACTGTTGAAATTTCCACTGTTGAATTATCCTACAACATATACCACCACTTAAGCCTCTCAGTTAGTTTTCTGGCTCTGTCTGTATCATTAAAATTCATTGCAACCAATAAGTAAAACATGGAGTAAGTCTACTGATACTTTCTAATTACCTTTATCTTTAGGAGAAAGAGAGAGAGAGAGAGAGAGAGAGAGAGAGAGAGAGAGAGAGAGAGAGAGAGAGAGAGAGAGACTGACTGTGGGTAGCTAAAGTCAGCCAAGAAGAGTTATGCAGCTGGGGAGACATCAAGCCATACAGGGTAACAGGGACAGGGTAACAGGGTTATAAATCTCAAAGGGCCTGTGATGAGCTTGCCAACTGGTATAGCTGACACTGGAGAAAACATCGATTATTAGTGGCATTTCTCCATCTGGCGAGCAGCTACATGCATAGAGCTGTGATCAAGTCATACAGTCAAAGTCAAAAGCAGATTGATTCCCTACTGAGAGCACATACCCTAAATGCTTGGGTTTCTTGGTAGTGGAGCTGTGTCTGTTTTTTCCCCCGACTTCCCTATAAAACTATAGTGTTTTAAATGCCCAGCATGAGCTTTTTCATGATTGTAAGATTCTTTTAAAGTAGAATGCATGGAAGTTTCCCGTAAGACTCATTGTTAATTGAATAAAAAAAAAAAAAAAATTCTTCCTGCCAATGCAATTACAAGAGATGCTTAACTATAATGCAGAGGATAAAATTAGCCCCTAGGAGAGAATGAGATGGAATGCTTGCTGACAATGGATATTAGACAGTTAAAGAGAAGGAATGAGCCTTGAAAAAGCATTCAGAAATAGTTCCATTCTCATCAGGTTCAAATAATGCACAGCTGAGTTAACTGCTTGGCTCCCTGGATCAGTTCTTCTGAGAACTTGTAGATATATGTGTATGTATGTAGATAGGGAAACAGCTTGTTCAGTGCTTCCAGTATGGTAGACAAAAGCCACTTTTAGTGAATTTTCGAAATATCTGGCACTTAATGGACTTAGTTTAAAAAATATAAATTCCCCCTTTTCTGCTTAAAATGCAGTCTTTTGGTGCTAATGAAAGAACTCTCTAACTGCATTTTATACTCATTAAGATATAAATTGCTTCAGGAAATTAAGATGTTCATATATTCAACGTAACAATAGCCCTTTTACCTTTTCTAAATAATAAAAATTGATTATTGAGAGGAAATATACTCAATGCCTAGGTTTTAAAAATAATGTGATTTTAAAGGATTTATTTTATTTTTAATTATGTGTATGGGGAGATGTACACATCTGTGCAGTTTCCCAAGAGTCCAGAAGGTGGTGTCCAAACTGGAATTACAGGTATTTGTTAGCCGCCCACGTAGCCACTGAAAACCAAACTCTGGACCTCAGTTTAGCTTATCTATATGAACCATCTCTTTATGTTTAAAATTCACCTTTTTTTGGTAAGTATTACTATCTCATTTTTATTTACTTGTCTATATCATTTCTAAAAGCATAATTCTTTATATTAAGAAAAGCATATTAATTATTTTAGCAAATGATAGTTAATGTTCAAGAAAGTAAAGGAGAATGTTAAGACTTGTCTTCATTAGAGAGTTCTGTCATCTTAAACTTCTTCATTCCTTGTGTTTCCAAGAACTGGGTAATTTACCACCATATCATTTTTAGAATGGTGATGAGGATTTCTTTGCTGCAAAACTAAAAATGGAATAAAATTTTAACCTCAATAACTCTTATGCTAGAAAGATTCCTCAGTGATAAAATTTCTTTTTCTTGGTATCTTTTTCAAAAAGGCAGTTCGGTCCTGAGAACATATATATGCATGTGACATAATATGGACTGAACAGGTTGTATTTATATATTTAGCGATATATAACAATAATTAAAGTGAAAGAGGCCATGTTTTAAGAGGGAACAATGGAGAGTTTGGAAGGAAAAATTGGGTAGAATACTTTAGTTGAAATGGAGACACTTTCCTTAAAGACTGCCATAACCTTTATGGCTGGTGTCTAGAGTCCTGACTGGGGTGGAAAGGAATGAAGAAAAGGCAGACCCAACACAAATACAGAAAAGCTGTTGACAGATGGGCTGTGTGTACTCTGATGGAGTGGCACCAACTACAACAGAAACACCACAGAAACTCCTTGCATTTATTATGTAAACCACAGGACACAGGAATATGCTCAATTCATATTAGGTTACCTGTGTTATGTTCTCAGGGCTGAATTGCCCTTTTAAACAAGATACCAGAAAAAATAAGTTTTATCACTGAGAAATCTTCCTTCTATGAAAGTTATTGAGGTTAAAATTTTACCCCATTTTGCAGCAAGGAAAAAGACAGTCTCAGTAAGAGGTGTCTATGGTGAACAGACTTAGGTTATAACATTGAGAAGTAGGAAGCTATAAGTGCTAGATTTTCCCATATTGGTCGACCCTTCATAACCACTCTAACTTGGATAAAGGAAGACTTTTTCTTTCCATACATGACCCAAGGAGATAACTTTGACACTTTTCCATGGATCCAAGGACTTGGCTTTTGACATGGCTGGCACATGTAAAACAATACACATTCATTCAGAACTTACTTGCTCCCTAAAAAAGATCTTAACAGCCATGATTCTTTATACCTTTCTACAACACACATTCCTAGATAACCACTGATCTGCTTTGTGCTACTTTAGATCAACCTTAAATCTTGTAAAAGGAATAATACAGAAGAAATCCTGGTCAATGTTCTGTCTACTGAGACACCATGGCCGTGGCAACTCTTCTAAAGGAAAGTGTTTAATTGGGGCTGACTTAGAGTGACAGAAGTTCAGTCCATTGTCATCATTGTGGGGAACATGGAGGTATGCAGGCAGACATGGTAGCTGACGTTTCTACATCTGGATCCACAAACAGCTGAAAGAGAGAGCCACTGGATCTGGCTTTGACTTTTGAAATCTTAAAGCCCACTCCCAGTGGAGAAAGGCACCCTTTCTCCACTAAGGTCATGCCTCCTAGCCATTTCAGATAGTGTCACTTCCTTTTGAGGTAACATCCAAATATATGTGCCTATGGGGGTTACCTTATTCAAACCATCACAGTGATTTTTTGTCTGACTCACTTTACCTAACATCAATATTTTGAGAGTCCTTGGATATACATCTATTAGTAGCTCGTCTCATTTTTGAGTAATATGCCACTGTGCCCCATCTATTTGTTTATCCAGTCAAATGCTGCAAGATATTTGGGTGGTTTTCAGTGTGGGACACTGATATAAAACCTGCTGTGATTACTCATGCATCAGCCTTTGTATGTACCTATACACCAATCTTTCTTGGGTGTAACTAGCGGTCAGATAGTAGGTATGTATTTTAAAAGAAATGATCGAGGCGTTTTTCAGAATGGTATTGAATTTTATACTAGCAAGCAGAATATGACTGCCCTTTCCTTCTAATCATCCATACTACATAATGTGGTCAATCTTGCATAAAGTTTCCCTTCCAGTGAATGACTCTTGGTATCTGCTGTGGCTTTAAATTTGTATTGTGCTAACGTCTAGATCTGTTGAGCATTGTTTTCATGTCAGTGTGCCATCCCCACAATTTTGTTGGTAAAATGTCTGCTCCGGTTTAAGGTGGCTTGTTTGTTCATATTGTTGTCATTCAATTATATATAGATCATTAGAAACTTATGATGCCAAATGCTTCTTTATGAATTTCTAGCATTTTTTGCAGATTATTTTAGTACAAGTGTTAACCAAGTTGCTTATATAGAAAACGTGCTTGGAATATAAAGTTATCCTTTTTCTCCAAGGCACGAAATATCTTTGCTTTCTTTTCAGGGTGAGCAAAGTATTTCTTTTTTGCTTTGGGACAATGTTCAGGTGGCTAGTCAGCGGTCTCTTTAGAAGGTCATGGCTTCCTCGGCTAAGAGACCCTTAGTTGTCAGCACTCCCCATAAACGGTTTGACAGGGATCTCTTGGTTTGCTTAGGGAGACAAAGAGCAACCAATGTAGACCTAAAGCTCATTAAGAGCTTAGACTTAGGTTAAAATTTCAGATTTCATCCAGTTCTTAGCCCATTCTCATATATATTATTTTAAAATATTCTTTTTTTTTTAGTCTTTGGCTCATATTATTTAGAGTTTGGTCTTTTTTTTTTTAATAAATATATGCTCATTTCTTAGGCCCTTGCTTTTTTTTTTTTTTTTTTTTGTTTTGTTTTTTGTCTCTGCTGGCCAATCCCCTTTAATTTAGACTTTGGCTAAGTCTATTTTTCCTTCTAGATAACTGAGTTGGTGTCTTTGATACCTTATATTTCCATGGAAAACAATATCCTGAGGTTCCTTCAGTGTATGTAACATGATGACAATAGCTATGCTGTCCCTTGTCTATTCATTTTAAAATCTATATTGTTTGTATTTCAGTTACAATGGACTGATTTTTTTAAAACAATATAACGTATTTTCTAGCTTCCTTTAATTCCTGCTTAATTTTTTGATTGAATATCAAGCATTATGATTTTTTATCTTCTTTGTTGCCAAATAGCTTCCTATTCTCAGAAGTAATCTTGTGATTCAGAAAAGTTACTTTACATTTTTGTTTAACTTATGGTCATGTACACTGGGATAGAAATGCTTATTAAATTTACTTAAAAGAGGAACTTGGCTAGATTATACTGGTGTATATTCCTAGCATGGCCTGGCCCTGGTGGGGACAAAGTGACATAGTTCCTACCCCTGGGACAGAGTCCTAATGTGAGCTTCCACGCATGTCAGTGGTCTACTGTGGGCATAAGGCTTGTTTGTGTAATAATGTACATATGTTCTGGACCCACTAGCAGTGGAATGAGTCTACAATAATTAGAAACAGCCTGAGTCCAGGAGTCGAGGGTGTGGCTATGTCTAAGCAAAATAGTAAACACTGGGACCTTCAGGATAGCCCTTAAGGCTACGGGAAAGAACTCTAAATAGATGACTTTGAAAATATGTAATTTCTCAACTATGCAAAAAATAAAGATGCAGTGTGGATTGTATTAGGGGCTTCATGAATCTAAAGGAACAGAGGCAGCTGCACTGTGAACCAGACTTGTCAGAAAGACACTAAAAAAGGAAACAAAGAGATTTAGTGAGTGGAGATTGCAGGAGATCCCATCCAGCTAAGTTTGTTTGTCTGTGCTTAACAAAGGCAGGCAGTTCTCTGAATTCTTTTGCAATGTTAAGAAAAAGAAATGTGGTTGCTGTCTTCTAAAAATCAAAGGGCTGGGGTCATGGGATGCCGATTCATGAGATAATCAAAAGGAAAACCTGGAGTAAATGACTGAATTGATAGGTAAAATAAAAGACCAGATCCGTGTTCTGCAGGAGATGAGCCATCCAGAGAATTTTTCAGGATAAAAAGAGAACCGCCTAGAAAAAGGACACACACAAGCAGAGAGAGATCTCTTGGAATAGCAAACAAGACATGGATAGATAGAACTCTTAGAATAGCAGAAAGGACATGGACAGAGACATCTCTTAGAATAGCAAGAAAACAGAATATAGACAAAGAAATCTCCAAAGGGAAAGCAGAATGTAGAGAGAAGCAGACGGGAAAAGCTGTATCAAGTAGAACACAGGTCTCCAGCTTCGATCCATGATTTGACTTCAAGTCAGTCCTTTTCAGTGCTCCCAGACACTTCTTCTCTCAGAACCCCTCTTCACTCTGAGGCTGGTCCTTGGCCGTCCTTGGTGGGGCAGTTATGTAAACAGAATCGCTAAGTGAAGAGGAAAAATATTTAACATAACATTTTTTTAAGAGAGGGGGAGAGATATTGAGAGGAGTGTTCCTATTTTATATTTGAATAAGCTGTCCCTACAAATTAAAATCATGCAGCAAAGGATGTAAGCTCAAGAAAACTCTCAGCCCTTTATGAACAGGAAGAAAATAATTGAAATGCTATGGGTCTATTTGTTCAATTTAAAATTGACTCACTGATTAGGAGGGGGAGCTAGTTGCTTTGAGCCATTTTGTAAAATTTAGTACTGGAGAATATAATTTCTGTTACTTGTTTATGAAGCATTAGCTTTGTATAATTGCATGAAAAAAAAAATGCCCAGCTGATGTGTGTTGGCAGCAGTACCCCATAGGATTTCCTAACACAGGGCAGTTTTCAAATGAAGTTCAGCATTTAATAGAGAATAAAACATGTATCCTCTTACTGCCAGAAATGTGAATAATTAGAGTGTGGGAGAGATATCAGAAATAAAGGGAACGTGAAAAAGATTGCCCTTGTCTATGCAAAACCTATAATTCAAGGTATGATGCCATTCATTTGCTTGTAGAAAAGGTGATTATAATGCACCGTGTTTCACAGCAATTAGAGAAATTCCATCAGAGGCATCTACATGGCTGATTGTATGAATCTTGTCAACCTCTTGTCCTGATTATATATATGTGTGTGTGTGTGTGTGTGTGTGTGTGTGTGTGTGTGTGTATACATATACACATCCACATATACATTATTGAAAGCATCTACTGAGTTTCAAAGGCAGAACAGTTTACTTAAAGGGCATGGCTACGTATCTAATATTTCTCATTTCCCCAGTTTATGTCAGAATATTTCAACTTAGTAATCACATGAGAAGCAAGAATAATACTTTATTATATAACAAAATCGTAGCAAATCCTAGCTCTATATATTTTACTCAAAACCTAGACCATCAGTGAAGATTATGTGTTGTCTCTGTTCTCCTGTTGTAGTTGTGGTTGTTGTTGTTTTTATTTTCCATTCACATGGGAAAACTGATAAAAGTTTTTCTTAAATACACAAAACTCTATTACCAAGTAGTTCCTGTACAAGCTTTCATTGGCAACTGACTATTCATGAAAATCACAGACAGCAGTTAACATTTTAAGATAACAATGGGTTACAGTAAGTTCGGACAGTACTCCAGAGAAGGAAAGCTATTTATAAGTCCAGCATCTAGGAAAAAACTTTATGAAGATTTCAAGATATGGACCCTTGTGTGAGAAGGTCAAACAAGAACTGAAGATATTATAGCAAGAGCCCAACAAAATTAATGCAAGAATAAATGCTCAAATAAATGAAAATAAGCATACATAGAGATTCCACAATGTCATGCAGTGTCAATTCCAAAGAAATAAACTCCAGGGTGGTATGAACCCACCGGGAACAAACTGTATTTGTTCTTTGTGTGTTTAAAATGGAAAAGGACCAGAAGGGCAGGAAGAGAGGAATATGAAGTCTTCAATAGCTTAATGCAGATGCCTGGCTGTTCAGCATGAGACCACAAGAGAAGTTAACAACAGGAATGACCTTGAAGAGAGAGAAAAAAATAAGCCTCATCCTTGCTTTTTAAACCCAGGCTAGGCTCATATTCCTTCTCAAATGGCAAGAAACCCAAATAATGCAAAACTGTATGTATCTAGTTAAATTAGAGAAAAGTGTGAAGAAAACAAAAGGCTGATGAGGTCGCGAGCATTGTTCAATATAAGAAAATAGCAAAGGAAACCTTTGCTTTGCTTACTTTCAACATTCATATTTTTTCCTCTTTTCATTCTGGCATCCCATGCAAATGATACTATTCAATTCAGCCCTCTTGGGTGTGTAGTCCACCAGACTTTTCCATTTATTTATCCTCAGAACCATCTTAATATGCTTTAAAGGCAAATGATCTGAACTCCTCTTAGGAATGCATGTTTGGTACTGGTAACATATTATGAGCTGCTTTACTTATTGTGTGGCTTCTATGCAGCTTAACCTAATATGCCATAGTGTCCGTAGTACTGAAATTTCATTATTGATGAACCAAAACAGACAAGTAAGGAATGCTGAGAGTAGGAGAAATAGTCTTCCCCAGGGAAGAGCACACCAATTGGTTATCCAATACCAATCTTCAGTCTTGAGAACATGCATGAAAATAACATCATAGAGACTCAGCACATTATATGCAGGAATATATGTGTATAAATGTGCCTTTAACTTCAATTAATGAAAAAAGGAGATTGTGGATTTGAAAAAGAGTAAGGAGGGGTATGAAGAAGGTCTGGAGAAATAAAGAGAAGGAGAAATGATGTAATATAACTCAAAAAAAAGAGAAACAAAAAGGACGCTGGGAAGATATACAAAATGTTCATGTTGTGTTATGTGTCAGCTTCCCTATCCACTTACCTATATAGTCTTTTCAGCAAGTAAAAAGCATTTATGAAAATTGTTCTTATTATCGAGAGTAAGGTTTAATAAAGAACTCAAATACATTTTTGACTCAGAAAAATAACCAAGTATAATGAATGCATTAGGTGAGCTTCATATGACTGTTGTAGATAGATGTTAGTTAGCTATGTTCTTATATCATAATATTTCAGTTTGAATTTGAAAAACTAGAAAATTGTTCTAAATGTCTTCAGCAGCAAATTAACTTTTTCCAGGTAATCATGACTACTACTATCACCATTAACTATGGTGGTTTTAGTAATAAATTTTTAATACCAGCAGCTGGTGTGTGTCAAGGAATCACCATGCTAGAGGCATTCTGATTCAAACTCCAGGGGTATGGACTCATTCCATCCTTATAATAATTCAAGGAACATCAGCAGTGCATTTATAAACTAGGGACTCTCTGAATTGAAAAAAAAAAGAAACTTTTTTTCCAATGACTTTTTAAAATATAAAATCTGATAGAATAGTTATTTGAAGAAAAAATAAAACCCTGCTTTTTATTGAAAATGTAAAATTAAATAATTAAGATGTGCTTTCTTAGAACTGTTTTGTCTTTGACGATCTCTCGTTTTTCCTTCCTATGTCCCAGCATCCTTCTAAGAGAGGCTCCTAGCAGACGATGTAGGGAGGGGATACAGAAACCAAGAAAACATCAATTACAAAAATTTGTATTTTAACTTTCTCCCACCACCTACAAAAGTGGGAAAGCCACATTTACTTTGGCAATCCAGAAAATCTCATATATACATTCACACACGTGAATATATATGTATATACACACACACATGAATATATATATATATATATATATATATATATATATATATATATATATATTCTCTTTCTTTATCCCCATTCCTAGCTTTGTCTGAAAGTATCACTCTAGACACAAGGAAGCACCCTGCTAAGGAGCACATTCTTACCTTAAATATGGAGCATTGGAACAGACTTTCAGGTTTTAAACTGTGCTTTCAGCTTGATCCTTCCTGTCTCTCTTAAAACATTTAAGCAATTGGCATGAATACATGTTTGACTTGACACCCATTATGCAAGGTTCCTTCTGTCATTCCTACTAGAACCAGGAAAGTAAAGACATTGAGGCAGGAAATCTTAAAATGGTTATCTTTATAATTCTATAAGAATTATAATTAAAACTGCACAAATATGTTGTTTGTGAGATATCTATTTATCTATTAACATAAAGATACATCTTTATGTTTTGATATAATGAAGTTGTGTGAATTAGCCAACAGTAAACCATCATTAATATTTAAAGAGAATTTATTTAATCAGCAGTTGCACAAATCAAATGAACAGTGAATGGGGCAGTAGGAGAGATGATAGGTCATGGTGGAGAGTGGTGGGAATCTGAGCACGTACAGTCTTCTTGAATTGGGTGCTTATGATTCAACCCCAGCAGATTTTTGCTACACAAGAATGCAGGTTCTGTGCTGCCAGATTTTCCCATTTATAAAAGAAGCCAGAAGTCATATTTTCAAGTAAAATCATCCTTACTTTAAAGTGTTGGCCAATTTCTCCTTCCTTTTAAAATATTATTCAGGCTGCTCATGTCTTATAGTGGATGGCTATTAATGTCAGCATGTGGGAAGCTTTGTGGCAATTTGCACTCTATTTGCAGAACTTTGAAGTCAACTTTTTATAAATAAAAACGTGAAGGCACACTGCCACATCAATTCATTCATGTATTGGATGTGGCCCTATTGCCCTATTTGGTAGGGTTGAATAACTCTGACCAAGATTATATGGTCTTTAAAGTCTTTAATGTACTCTTTAATACTCCTTAGTATAATATAGTCTTTATAATATATATGTAGTAAATATATGTAGTAAAATATAGTCTTTAATACTCTTTGGACCCTTATAGGGAAGTATGCTGACCCATGTGTTAAACAAAATAGTAATTTGCACTGCCGAGTCTCTCTAAGCCTCATAAAATCATGACTCCTCAATTACACTTGGGCCAATGAGTACAAGGTAAAAAGAACCATAGTGCTGATGGTATTGATTTTTAATGCAGTCTTGTCCAAAGTATTTCCCTTAAGCAAAGTCTGTCCTGTTGCTATGGCAACAGTTGCACAAGGCTATGTAGAGAGAGGTGGGGGGAAAGGCATCAAAAATACATTAAACGTTAGAGCAGAGAAAAGGACAGCAAGGGCTTGTGATTTGGTGTTGGCTCACAGGGACAGCATTTTCTCCTTCTCCCCCACAGGTGAGGTAGCTGCATAGGACTCCAAGTAGCCTAGCTCCTCCAGCAAGCCACCCCCTACCTCAGGCTCTGCAAACACCATCTGTGTAGACTGAGGAAATGATTTCACAAACAAATGAGTCATATGCCAGAGCTTTTTACTTGTCAGTAGTGTATATAATGGGTTTATGGAAGATTATAAAAGACATCAGTGTTGGATTTCAGTTGTCTTATCCTAACTGTATGCCAGCCTTGTTTAACTGAATGGTCCCACAGACTCCGATGGGCTTTGGCATTTAGCATTTCATTTGTAGTTATTTAAGGTAGCAGCTCAGATCCTGATGAATCTAATGTTACCAATTATTTCATTATTTCTTCAAGTCAGATGTCCCCCAGTCAACTTCAGTGTCACCCTACACCTGACATCATACCCACTACAAGCCTTTCTCAGCTCTTCTTCTGTCTTACTCATTCCTTTCCTGTCCCCATCTTGTCACCATCGTAGAGATATCCTTTCTTCATGTTTTCCTGTCTACAATATGATCTCGATTCAGCAATCAGGAAGTCCACTCTAATATAAATATGAGAAATGTCATTGCTTAGATGATGAAAAATTCAACAGTATCTTCTCTTAATCTCAGTTCAAAATGTAAAACCCTCCCCACAGCCAAGGAAGTTCCATGCATTCACTCTCTATGCCCTTGCTGCTACTTCCTCTTGATTCTCCCTAGTCATGCTGGCTATCTTCTTGTTTTAAGATGCTCACAAAGGCTTAGCTCCTCCTCGCCCTGGAGATTTTGCATGTAATTTTTTACAAATTCAAATTTAATTCTGTATTTCCTTTGAGCAGTCTTGAAGTCAAGTCACAACCTCTAGGTAACTGGCTTGCCTATTTTCATTTTTATTGATTTGACACAAATAAAATCCACCTGGAAAGGAATAACCTCAATTAAAAATACTACCTCAATCAGATCAGCCTGTAACCATGTCTGCTGGGGTGGATTTTTTTTTTTTTAATTAATAATTGATACTGAAAGATCCAGGCCACAGTAGGTGGTGCAGCTTCTGGACAGGTGGTTCTGAGTTGTACAAAAAAGCAGGATAAGCAAATTATAACAGCAGGCCAGCAAATAGTATGCCTCCATGGTCTCTGATATAGTTGCTTTTTTTCAGGTTTCTGCCTATGATTGTGCCCTGACTTCCCCCATTGATGGACTGTGTTCTGAAAGTGTAAGCCAAATAAGACCTTTCCTCCCTAAGGTACTTTTGGTCCATGTTTTATCACAGCAACAGAGGAGCAAAGTAGGGCAGTACCCTTCCCTCATTAGATTTCAATCTTGTGCTTTTTCCTTCAATATTTTGTGCATTTTCATCATATGGACCTTATCATATGACTATGTGTTTATTAACTTTTCCTACACCTCACTTGATAATGAGCAGAGAAAGCTTCTTTTTTGTTGTTTTATATATATTTTAGCACACCTAAGCAAGGCATGATAGAATATATATTCAGTGTTTCCAAGCTTTGTTCATGAAAAACATGAGTGAATAGAAATAAATCCCAAGAACCAATATTGAATATTTTTGTTTCCTTTGATTTTTTCGTTTGTATGATTTTTTACTTATTTAATTTTTTATTACAGTCCAGATTTTGTCCCCCTCCTGGTCAATCCATTGACTGTTCTACATCCCATACCTCCTCCCCACCTCCCTGTCTCCACAAGGATGTCCGTAACCCACTCTAGCCTCAACCCCACCAGACCTTTAAACTCCCTGGGGCCTCCAGTCTCTTGAGGGTTAGGTGCATCTTCTCTGACTGAGTTCAAACCTGGCAGTCCTCTGCTGTATATGTGTTGGGGGCTTCATATCATCAGTGTATGCTGCCTGGTTGGTGGCCCAATGTCTGAGAGATCTCAGGGGTCAAGGTTAGTTGAGACTGCTGGTCTTTCTATAGGGTCACCCTCCTCCTTAGTTTCTTCCAGCTTTTTCTTAATTCAATTCTGACTCATTCAACCACATGAGTCAGCAGCTTCAGTCCATTGCTTGGGTGTAAATATCTACATCTGACTTTTTCAGCTGCCTTTTGGGCCTTTCAGAGGGCAATCATGATAGGACACTGTTTGTAAGCACACCATAGCATCAGTAATGGTGTCAGGCCTTGGGGCCTCCCCTTGAGCTGGATTCCAATTTGGACCTGAAACTGTTTGTATGAATCAGAGATGTTTCCTTCACAGCAGATGGAAACAAACACAGAGACTCATAGCCACACAGTGTACAAAGAGTTAGAGACCTTGAAATACTCAGCCCTACATGGGATGTCTCCATCAAATCCCTCCCCTCTTCTTCACAAGTGTGTCAAATCGACAAGATGATTGACCTGTAAATAAATTGCCAAGATGTGTACATTTACATGTGATATTTATAAAGAGGCCAGACAGTGCATATAAGGCTTTTCCATTTAACTGTCTTTTATGGAAATATTAAATGTTAGAAACGTGCACCTTAACTTTAAGCATTTACAAAAGAATCTTAGGATTTAGTTTGTATCTTATGGTTATATAAGATCATGTGAAAGAACATTTATATCATATGCTGTGGTAACTTAAATAGTTTTGTTTCTATAAAGTAGGTTTATTCTCTCCATTTTTTTACAGTATTGTGTGTGATTTCAATAGAAATGTCAAAATAAAACTTGTAGTATATACTGTTTTATACAGTTATTTCACATGTGTTATTTATCAAATATATAAAAAAAATTTTATATATTTTTGTGTGCAAAAAAGTCTTAGTGGGATTGGAGCACATGACAGAAATCATGGTGGGAAGTTTACCACAGTGATTCCATGAAACCCCACAGTGAGAAGGGCAGGATTTACTTCAGGGAGGGTCCTAGAAGGTATGTGCTTTATGATTTTTTTCTCAGTCAGTTCAGACAGGTCTTCATCCTCCTCATCTTAAATGTTTCGTCCTTACTCCTCCCTGTTTTATTTTACATGTTACCTTTGAAGCATTTTGTTTACTTTATTCCCTTTTTTTACTACCTGCATATTGGTGATCCTGTTTTCCCTTTCTCTGTTTCCTTTGAGTATTTACTTATTTAGTAGTCATTTTACTCATTAAGGATTTCATGCATGTATACGATGAAACATGATCACATCCACTTCTGAGATCACCTTTCATCTTCCCCCATGTCCCGTCCTGCTCATTCCTCTCTAACTTCATGTCTCTTAGTGATTACCTATTAAGTCCAATTAGTGTTGCTCGTATGTTCATGGATATCAGACATTCAGCACAGCGTGGGCGACCTACCAAAGGCTTGACCCTTAAAGAATAGTGATTCATTCTTCTCAGCAGATATCAACCTTCAGTAGCACCTCAGTAAGGTATGGGGTCTGGAGTAGACCTCCCCCATCTATGCTAGAATTTTGGCTACCTGGTCCTAATACAAGTTTTGTGTAGGTAACTGTAGCTATCATAAGTTTTTGGTGCAATAATCATGTTTTGTTTAGTGGTGTGTGTGTGTGTGTGTGTGTGTGTGTATTGTGAGTATGTAAATTTTTCCTAATCATGACATCATTGTGTTTTTCCTTCAAAATTCATGTTAGAGAGTTAACATATGTTTTTAAGTTTTCTAAGCAGTAGGTAAGGATGTTACTCAATTTCTAAATTAGAAACAAAATCCCTGATCAAAGACCATCAAAGGTGTGATTTTGGTATACAGATTAAAACTTAGGATTCACTGGTGTCCTGTGTGATTTTCCTATCTTAAACTCCTCAGAGTAGATGCTCTTATCTTAACTAGCAGTGGCTTTTCAAAATGATACACACACACACATACAGAGAGAGAGAGAGAGAGAGAGAGAGAGAGAGAGAGAGAGAAACAGACAAAGACACAGAGACACAGAGATATATCCATCATTATAAACATACGTACACAGACACACACACACGCACACACACACATATGTATAATGGCAATACTAAAAACACTTGGGAGAATATATTTATATGCATGTACACATGCAACAATAATAATTAAAGAACTTAAAGAAAACAATAGAGATAGTTTATGAAAGAAAGAGGATTTGAAAGTATAGGAAAGGGAATAGTAGAGAGGAGAAACAGGATACAAAAATAGTGGGATGAAGATGATCAAAGTAATCATATACGTGAACAACGAAACTCATTATTTTGAACAATTAATAAATGCTAGTAAGGCTGGTTGTGGTGATGCACAAGTTTAAATTTAACATGTGGCAGGCAAAGGCAGGTGGGTATCTGTGAGTTCAAGACCAAGACAGCCGGGGCTCTGTTACACAGAGCAATCCTGTCTAAATAAAGAAAGAAAGAAATCAAGTGAAGAAATAAAAATGAAGTTGGTGTTTCTTGTTGCAGTTGTGGTTTTACTGTTAGCAAAGACATTATTCTATCCACTGATTCAGGTCTTAATGCAATTTATTTGTCGCTAATATTTTCATTCAGTCTCATTGTATTTGAAATATATAGTTTTGACGATTTAAGTGGAGGGGTTTGATTACGGCTCTTTTCTGACCTATTACAGAGGATTGGATGCGAAATTCTAACTATGGTGTCTTGCAGTTGGGGACTACACACAAGACAGTGGGGGACTGATTTCTTGAGTGCAGAAACCGTCGAGATGCACCTATTAGTCTTTTAAGTACATAATCTGAGAGGCTAGCCTCACTTGGCCTAGAGTGGGAGTTAAGGCATTTTGTCAAGGAGTTGATTTCGAGGATACTTTCTCCTTCCTTCATGATCTTGTTCTTTCCTATGCTTGTGGAGTAAGAGAGCTTATCATGAGGTGTTCCCCTGATTCGTGCACTATATGTTCGAATTCGTGTACAACATCTATCAAAATTTCTCAGCAGAGACTTTGGTTTCTGAATTCTTGTTTTTTTTTTTTTTAAATTTTTTATTAGATATTTTATTTACATTTCAGATATAATCCCCTTACCCCATTTCCCACCCGCCTAGAAACCCCCTATCCTAGTACCCCTCCTCCTGCTTCTATGAGGATGTGTCCCCCACCCCTCCACTCCCACCTCCCCACCCTTGAATTTCCCCACACTGGGTGTCCAGCCTTCATGGGACCAAGGATTTCCTCTCCAACCTATGCCTGACAAGGCCATCCTCCCCTACTCATACAGCTAGAGCCATGAGTCCCTCCCTATGTGCTCCCAGGCTGGTGGTTTAGACCATGGGAGCTCTGATTGGTTGGTGGCATTATTGCTCTCTCCATGGGGCTGCAAACCTTTTTAGCTCCTTCAGTCTTCTCTCTAGCTCCTCCACTGGGAACCCTATGATCAGTTCAATGGTTAACTGTGAGCATCTGCCTCTGAATATGTCAGACTCTGGCAGACCTCTAAGGAGACAGGCTCCTGTCAGCATGCACTTCCTGATATCCACATCAGTGTCTACCTTTGGTGACTGCACATGGGATGGATACTCAGGTAGAACAGTCTCCAGATGACTTCTTCTTCAGTTTCTGTTCCACACTTTCTCTCCTTATTTGCTCTTTTGAGTATTTTATTACTCCTTCTAAGAAGGACAGAAGCACCCTTTTTTCCTTTTGCATGAGCTTCATATGGTCTGTGAGTTGAATCTTGGGTATTGTGAGCTTCTGCACTAATATCCAATTATCAGTGAGTGGACACCATGTGTGTTTTTTTGTGATTGGGTTACCTCAATCAGGATGATATTTTCTTTTTTTAAAAACTTTCTTTCTTTCTTTCTTTCTTTCTTTCTTTCTTTCTTTCTTTCTTTCTATTTATTATTGGATATTTTATTTATATTTCAGATGCCATCCCCTTTCCCCATTTCCCATCCCTAGAAGACCCTTATCCCATCCCCTTCCTCCTTTTTGCTTTTATACAATTGATGATATTTCCTAGTACCAACCATTTACCTAAGAATTTCTCAAATTCATTGTTTTTAATAGCTGAGTTCATTGTGTAAATGCAACACATTTTCTGTATTCATTCCTCTGTTGAAGGACATCTGGGTTCTTTCCAGCTTTGGGATATTATAAATAAGGCAGCTATGAACATAGTAGAGCATATGTTCTTGCTGTATGTTGAAGCATCTTCTGGGTATATGCCCAGAAGCGGTATAGCTGGGTCTTCAGGTAATGCTATGTCCAATTTTCTGAGGAACAATCAGACTGATTTCCAAAGTGGTTGTACCATCTTGCATTCCCACCAACAATAAAAGAGTGTTCCTCTCCACATCCTTGCCAGCATCTGCTATCACCTGAGTTTTTTATCTTAGCCATTCTGACTGGTGTAAGGTGGAATCTCAGGTTTGTTTTGATTTGCATTTCCTTGGTGACTAAGATGCTGAACATTTCTTTAGGAGCTTCTCAGCCATTTGAGTTTCCTCAGTTGAGAATTTTTTGTTTAGCTCTGCACCCCATTTATTAGGGATATTTGGTTGTCTGGAGTCTAATTTCTTGATTTCTTTGTATATATTGGATATTAGCCTTCTTTTGGATGTAGGATCAGCAAAGATCCTTTCCTAATCTGTTGGTTGCTGTTTTGTCCTATTGACAGTGTCCTTAGCATTACAGAAACTTTGCAATTTTATGAGGTCCCATTTGTCAATTCTTGATCTTAGAGCGTAAGCCATTGGTGTTCTGTTCAGGAACTTTCCCCCTCTGCCCAAGTATTCAAGGTTCTTCCTCACCTTGTCTTCTATTAGTTTCAGTGTATCTAGTTTTATGTGAAGGTTCTTTATCCACCTGGACTTGAGCTTTGTACAAGGAAATGAGAATGGATCAATTTGGATTCTTCTACATGTTGTCCTCCAGTTGAACCAGCACCATTTGTTGAAAATGTTGTCCTTTTTCCAGTGGACAGTTTTAGCTCCTTTGTCAAAGATCAAGTGACCATAAGTATATGGGTTCATTTTTGGGTCTTTAATTCTATTCCATTAATCTTCCTGCCTGTCTCTGTACAAATACCATGCAGTTTTTATCACTATTGCTCTGTAGTACAGTTTGAGGTCAAGGATGGTGATTCCCCCAAAAGTTCTTTTATTGTTGAGAATAGTTTTCACTATCCTGGGTCTTTTGTTATTTCAAATGAATTTGAGAATTTCTATTTCTAACTCTGTGAAGAATTGAGTTGGGATTTTAATGGGTATTGCACTGAATGTGTAGATTGCTTTCAGCAAGATGGCCATTTTTACTATATTAATCCTGCCAATGCCAATCCATGAGCATGGGAGATCTTTCCATCTTCCAAGATCTTCAATTCTTTTTCTTCAGAGACTTGAAGTTCTTGTCATACAGATCTTTCACTTGCTTGGTTAGATTCACACCAAGATATTTTATTTTATTTTATTTTATTTGTGGCTATTGTGAAGGGTGTCGTTTCCCTACTTTTTTTCCTAGCCTTTTTTTTTTTTCAGTAGAGCAAGTGCTGTGGTTCCTCTGCTGCTCTGAGGGCACTGATTCCACCACTGCTCTAAGATGGTTCAGGATATGGTGTCTTCACAGGAGCAGACCAGTCGGGTGTTTGCCTCAGCCAAAAGGACCAAGCAAGGGGTGGAATGGGAGCGGTACTCCAGAGGGATGTTGTTTGGGTGGATTGTAGCTCTGGCTTAGGGTTGTTGAGGAGGGTTCTCATCTGCTGCTCTAGTAAGATTCTAGATAAGGTGTCTTCATGGGAACTGAGCAGCCAAGTTTCTGCCCCAGCCAAAAAGCGCATTCTTTTTTTAAAATTGGATATTTTATTTATTTACTTTTTAGATGTTATCTCCTTTCCTCATTGCTTCAACACCCCACCCTGAAACCCCCTATCCCATCCTCCCTCCTCCTTTTTGCTTTTATACGATTTTAGTTATATGCAAGTATTAAGGTCAGTTCTAGACTGAGGAACTAGCAATACAGTAGATGCAAATAGTCAAGGAACAAGCAAAACAATAAATACAAATAGTCAAACAACAAGCAAGGCAATGAACAAAGTCCTGTGATCACTCCCATGATCACTATTTCTAAGGACTTATCAGGATGACCAAAATATCTGATCCTACCTCCCTGTCGTAGCCCAAAGTTATTTTTATGTCTGAACATTTGTTCTAGCTTAAGATTTAGATTCCTTCCTGAAATCACTTTTTTTTTTGTTCTAGTCTAATATTTAGATTCCTGCCTGAAGCCACTTCCTTGTCATTAGCCAATGTCAGATCCTTGCCAAGCAGCCCCAAAAGCTCTCTGTCTCTTCACCTTTCTAATTTTATAAACAAGACTGAACCTGTCTTAGGTCATTCTGACAAGAATGCCTTTCTTATCTATCGTGGAATATGCATTATCAAAAGCAATACACTTCTGTCTTAGGTTGGTAATGCTTTGTGTAGAATCTTACTCATCTTTGGCTTGCCAGCCTGCTAAATTAATAACTCTGTCTGGGAGTCCATTTTCAGTTTCAAGCCATGGACTTTGGCTGCCAACATGTTTATGTTGTAAAGACAAGCTTTACCACAATGGGCAGGATTAAAAGTATTCCCAGGACAAAAAGGGCTAGCATGATCAAGATATATATGCCATTCTTGAAGCTTGACCAAAATAGAAATACTGACCTTGGGCCATGCATAAGCAGTATTCTTGAATGAGGGAATGAAACAATTTATGAAAAATGACAGTTTCCTACAGGCTCTTGTGCCCACAGTTCTTGTGCCCACCTCATTCTGAGACCTGCTAGATGGACGGGCAGACACAAGACTATTGATCAGTTACCCCAAATATCTATTTTTAGTGAATGCTGCTGACATTTGGCTTCTCTGCTGGTTCACCATCTAACATCTCAGTTTGTTGAGAAGTCAAGGTATTAATATTATTTTCTAGGCTTGCCTTCATGAATATTTACCTCTTATAGAAGTATATATTGTTAATTCTTGTTTCACAGTTTGGGGAACTGAGAAGTGGATAAGCCAGGGCACTGTTAAACATCATTCTCAGGAAGTATGGGCTCCAATTACCAAGATCATCTAGAACACTCACTCCTCAGTTATTCTGAAAGGGTATAATTTCTAAATGTGATGATTCCTTTCATTGTATTATATGAAGCAATTAAAAATTTGAATTATTATTAGAAACTTTAGTCTGGTTCTATGAAACTTCTCTTTTGCTACATCTGAAGGTCTTTATTAAGTAAAACTCTAGATCATTACTTAGCAAACCTGCATGAACTTTCTAATACCAATCTTAACTTTATTTACACTAAAAAAAGAGAATGTTATAAAAATAACACGTTCACACATATTTGGGCTTATCCATGGGGTTTAGAGGTGTCAGAAGATGTTTGCTGAAAAATTAAATAGCAGCTGCAAAAAGCTTAATTGCTTGCACACAATTTTTCACTCTGCAGGATATGCTTTTCACTCTCCTGCAATTTGCTGTCTGTGGTTCTAATTTTTAGTTGTATAAATGATTACATAAGGAATAGAAACATATTGGTGTCCTATTGTTCTCATAAACCTTCTTCTTTAGGTCCAATCATTTTTCTTTAACAATAACAGACACAAAACATCAAAATGATGGTGATGGACAAGAATGATAGAGAAATGTTAAAGAAAGCATAGTTGATAAGAAATCCTAAATGTTTTTGCTGTAATATTCACAGCTCACCCTTTAGCTTTTCAAAGGATTACGGTTGTTGTAATCTTCTTTACTCCACCAGGTCTGCCTCTTAACCCACAGAAAATTTCTTCCATTTCCTCTTGACTAGAATGTCAAAATTCTATAGACTCACCTCTGATCAAGATCAACAATTATAGAAAATATCTTAGTAGAGTCTGGATCAACTTACAATGAATAGCAACAGAATTGTTGGACTGAAAAAAAAACAATCATTAAAAACAATTTATAGGGCTCATTGCCATGAAAGTCGAGATAAATAATTTCTTTGACAATTGTACTGTGGTTTTGCAAAACAATCATTTTCATTTATTCTTAATTACACTGTGCATGTGTTTGCTCTGTCAAAAAGAATAAAAGCAGAATAATGAAGTATCAGATGCTTTTGTCTCCTGGACTCCTTTTTCCTGTGATATAGAATGTTTGAATTTCAGTTGCCCTGATTGTAATATTTTCAACTAGAATGTATCAAAACCAAGTATTCTGTATTTGCTGATATCTTTAATAGAACTTTAAAGAGTTGCTCTATTTTCTTGCTGAGTCTGCAGTCAATAGGGACTTTGGAGAAAGGGCAGAATGAACTGCAGTCATAGACCCCACTCATATTCTTTCTCATAGCAATACTTCCTTTTTCTGCACATTATCATCCTAGCTAATGTCCTAAATTTCTCCATTTATTGAGAGTGAAATTGAGGCCTAGTTTAGTATAGGCTCTCAGGTGATGTATTGTGGTACAAAAATATTTATTATTATTATTATTATTATTATTATTATTATTATTATTATTATTTCTACAGACGAGTGTATCAACATTTCTAATCTTTGTATCACAACAAAAAGATGAAACAAAAAAGCCAAGAGACACAGAAAAATAGGATTACAGCAAAAAGGGATTAAGTGCAAGGAGTAATATAAGGATAATGTAAAATTACAATGAGAAATCCTACACAACAGTTTTGGGAAGTACTAGCAAAGGGACAGAAGGACAAAATTCCCAGAAGGAAACACAGATATTAAGGCTACATTTCCCTTATTATTTTGTTTGTTCATTTTATCATCATCTGACAGGTTTTTATTGAATTCTTACTCAGTTCTGGCAGTGAGCATGGCCCTGAGAAAAGAGAAGAAAATGAAACAGAAGTTCTCACTCTCATGGTCATGCATATAACTTCATAAATCAGTCCATGGTTGCTTTTAAAAATTCTTCTATTGCTTATTGTCTCCAGCAATGTGGAAAAAAAATCTCTCACATGTGATACAGTTTCATAACAGTGTCCAGACAAAGGATTCCTGTAATCAAAGTGTATTCCACACAGCATCCATTAATAGATGATCCAAGCAATATATTTTTACAATTTTGAAAGCTGTAAATTAGCATTTATTTATTTACCTATTTGTCTTGCCATCTAGCCCAGGCAGGGTGGAAACTAAAGACTCTTCTCTGTTCCAGAACACTTGGGATAATTGGTACATGTCACCATATTCAGTAAAGAGAACTATTTCCAGTGTGAAATTATATCAAACAATTCTCTAGAGGACTAGGGAGAAAAGCCGGTGTAGGTGCCAGAATCCTTCCCTGGCAAACGGGATATTGAAGTCCAATCCGTCAGAGTTCTGCAAAAGTTTATAGCCCTGGAGAGTGAAGTTGTTTTATATCTGACTGTCTCACTCATGTACAGTGTGTTTTCTCTTGTTGCTCAGTAAATTTGAATAAAAATCATTATGAATATAAGTAAAATGGAAATGATACATTCATCTTTAAACATGAGCAAAATTCTTACCAGATTCCAAAACTCAAAAGTAGACTTTTAATAGAAATTTCTAGTGTGAAACTAGGTCATTTGCATATTTTCTTTGACTTACATACCTAATTGCCAGAGAATTTGCATTTTTCTGTCTGATTTTTGTATCACATCTAAGTCATCTACATATTCCAGTTAATCTACTTGCTGACGATGGGTAAGATTTCCTACGCATAATTGGAATAAACTTCAGTGTAATTGCACTTCAAATAGGGAATTGTATAGAATATAAAAACAAAATATTTTCAGAGTCAACTCTTATCATTTTTTATAACAAGAATGATGTTGTTCTCAATGTATGTAAGATTGTACAGAATGGATTAATAGTTAATAATAAGAGTATCTCAATTTCATATTTTTACACAGGCTCAGAATGAGGAAAGATGGTTTTTAGATGTGGAAGCATTTTAACCTAGATATTAGCACCAATGAGCTATGCATTATCTCTCAGTTCCCATAATATATCCCTTTTAAGTTGACTTTGACATTCACCCTCTAAATATGGAAATTTGAAAGACTAATATTGTGAGATTTTGAAGTGGTTTTTAATATATGTAATTAGCATTCTACAGATGCTCAAACCAGGTTTTTGGGATCCTATGCCTTTGTGTGTGAATGTCACTAAAATTAATATTAAATGAACATACTATTTCTGTTACCTCATGTTCATTTGAGGCTACTTTTGAGGGGCTTAGCAATAGATGTGGTGTGTTTGCATAACTGCAATATATGGGCAGAGGCCTGAGGTAGATGTGCAGTGCCTTGCTCTGTCACTTCTCCCTTATTCTGTGTTCAACTAGGGTCTGTTCCAGGACACTTAATTAGTATTAGCATGTCTATGCTGCAAGTGAAACCACCTGTTGAGATATCTTTGCAGCCACTGAATTTACTTTTTTCTTCATCAGATACAGATGATCAAGATGGCCTCCATGTCACCCTCAGCTTAATCAGTAGGTTGACATCTTTCTTTTTATAGCCAATCCCTTTTTCATTTTCTTAGATCATTTCCTTAAGATAACCTATCTCCTACAAATTCCTTTTATGACCTTTTGAAACATAATCTCCTCCCAGACTTTATCAGTCTTAATGCACATACCTTTGTCAAGAGTCACACCATCTATGTGAAGTGGAACAATCAAGGGAGACAGCACCCATTACTGTCATTATCTTTAAATCTTTAAAGGGAGGAGATTAAACTTAGTATGTGTCAGTTTGCCAATCACTTTGATCGCTACTCTCCAATGCCCTCCAGTTCTTGTTTGCTACTTTTCTTCAATGATTAAAACGATTGCTGCCTTCCTTTGCTTCAGTGTTAAGTTCAATCTTTTCTGGTGGTGATAGTCTTGGGTAATTTCTCATTTTACTGTATAACTGTCTCTGGTGTAATTTCTCTTTGACAATCATGATTTCTACTATTTTTAGATTACTAGCTATATGCCCAATCTATTTTATATCCACCAATACAGATTATCTCATTTAATTATTATAATGAGCTAGTTTTGATTCTTGATCTCAATTTACAGGTAGCAAACAAAGGAAGAAGAGAAAAATAACAATTCTTTCCCTAGAAAGAATGCCAAATTATGGTATAAAAAAATACAGGGAAAAGAGACAGGGAAAGAAAGAGAAAGGGGAAAAGGAGATAGAGAAAACACAAGAGGTAAAAAGATATGAAAAGGGATGGAGTAATGGAGGGGAGAAAGAAAAGTAGTAAAAGAGTGAGGAAGAAAAAGGGGAAGAGAGGAAGAGGAAGGGGGAAGGAACATTGAGAGGGGTGAGAACAGAGAAGACTAAACACTCACTGAGTAAGTCTGGAGCCAATTCATACTGCTTTTGCTTGTGGTCATCTCCTGAGAAATAATTTATGTAACGAAAGCAATAATCTTGGAATAGTGGTCCAAATTCTGTTCTGCAAACTGGCATGGGTATATGGAAAGGAAATATGCCTTTTCCTAGATGCTGCTTATGGTGAAGAAGAGAATAGAATTCATGTCTCCCCATTACCTTCTCTTCTAAAATGTTATTCTTTTGCAATAGTTAGTAAGTCCATGTCTCTGCATTCTGCATTTGTCATGTCTACCAACTTTTCTTAAGCAAAGATATTCATGTAGAGTGGGGGCAGCTCTCAAGCACAAATGGTGTTTTTGTAGGCTTTGCTGCACCAAAACTGTGTGGTTTTAAAATGATTATTGGAACAGATTCTACATTTAACATTTTTTTATTTAAGTAAAATAAAAAAAAATTTAACATTTTTTATTTAAGTAAAATAAACTTTAAGTAAGTTTTGTTCTTTCTATGAACATAAGACAAAGGAACAGAGTTTGTTGTTTTTACTTTCACCTGAATCAATGCTCTCCACTAAAGAGGGGGTGGGTATTCAAGGTGCTCATATAAACCATTCCTTTATGTTGGCATCGTGTTGTACCAGTACACTTCTAGAGCATCTGAGATCGCATGTTCTCCTTAGAGGTGATTGCAGTAGTTATAGGAATGTAAATCCCTACTTAAACATGGCTCAATGTGTTCTAGGTACTTTATCAAATGTTTTACATACTTGAATTATTTAGCCACACAATGGATTTATAAGATACCACTAAAGTTTGTATATGATTTGAATATATTACTACAGTGTTCATATGATGAAAGTTAGATATTTGTATAGTGGAGTTGGTAGGTAGTGGAGCTTTCATGAGCTAAAACCTGTTCCCACTATTTAGGACATTTGAGTACATTTTAGTTTCTATGGTGATTGCTATGACAAAATACTTTGACAGGAACAACTCAAATCAAGGTTTTTGTTCAGCAAACAATTCAAGAGCACAGTCCATCAGGAAGGAAAATCAAGGCAGCTGGAGCCTGAAGCATCTGGTTACACCATGTGCACATTCAGTAAGCAGAGAGAGATGGAAAAAGACAATGCTCACTCACTTTTACTCCAGGATTCTAACCCCAGGAAATAATGCCACCCACCTTTAGGATGAATCATCTCACTTCAGTTAATGCTAACACTATAATCTCTCTCAAGGATGGCAAGCTGATTCTAGATTCTGTCAAGTCGACACTTGACACTAACCACCACAGAGTACCACCTTCAATGGAATTAAAGACTCTTGGAGAAAAAAAGAAAGAAAGAAAGAAAGAAAGAAAGAAAGAAAGAAAGAAAGAAAGAAAGAAAGAAAGAAAGAAAGAGAGAAACTATCTTATATCCTAAGTTTCTTTGGCTTTCTAAGTCACTGGTATTTTCTTGTTTCTATCCCCAAACCTGGTTGTGACATCAAACAATGTGATTTTACATATCAAGAATATTTATCCAGAATCTTGAGTCCCAGCAGCTTTTTGATTTTGATCTTTAGTTTCTAAAACTATGTGTTAAGTAAATCTCTTAAGTATCTGAGCCATGCAGTGAGTAACCAGTTTAGGTATCCTCCTTATACTGGAACAAAAGCTGAATGTTTATTTCCGTACACCCTGCATACATTTGTGACAAATCTCCTTTTTTTTTTTTTAAACAAATTGATTGTTATGCCAAGGAACCCACAAATGTATTTTAAAATAACCATCACAAACACAATCACACACCCACACAGACATACACTTAAGGTTCATATTTTCTTGCTATAAATGTATGCCAATGTATATATAGCAACTAAACTACAATAGAAAGAAGTAATTTCATACTTTATTTTCCTAGCTGATGAGCTGCAGGTTGAAATATTTCTTAAGTTCTTATTAACATATATTTATTATGACTATACACACACACATATATGTATGTATGTATGTATGTATGTATACACACACTTTTGTTTCTTTTTCACTCCTACTGATCCTCTTCTGCTAACTTTTCTGCCCCGCATATTTCATGCTAATTTTTGTATTAGTTTCTTAGGTATTTCTTAGGGAATGACAACTCATCACTGAATATGCCACTAAAGAAAATCTCTCTTCTCCAGCAACCCTTAACTGCCTCTAGTTTCTGAGGAAAACTATTAAACTGAGGATTGTTTTAGGAGTAAAGGACAAAGTATGAGACAAAGAGAGTATTAATGGAGTGGATGGGAGAAATAGTGAGAGAATGTAAGTGTGTGTGTGTGTGTGTGTGTGTGTGTGTGTGTGTGTGTGTGTCAAAGAAAGGGAGAGAGTTTTAGACTTTTGTGGCATACTGGCTGAACATGTTTTCTCTGGATTCATGACATGTGCTCACATGAGGAACTCATCCGAGGAAATAATCAATTAAAATTAATTTTTCTTTCCTTTATTGAAGGATTAAATTCATGTTTAATTTGGTTCCTGAAAAGGTTTTGCCTACAATACCATCAGAGTACATTTTTTCGTGTTTTCCATAGTCTTCCTCATAACTGTTCTGCATGTTATAAGATCTAGCATATAACCAATAGTATACATAACTTATTTATGTTTTTACATATAAAGTATGTATGGGGGTAATCTTAAGAGGTGTCCAAACAAAGACATTACAACTTTGATTTTCCTGAAGAACAGTATGTTCATATTGAACAGTTTAATAAGTCTATTGAAAAATATTACTAAAATATATTTTGATCTTTAAAATAACATTTCTTTCCACTTCTTTTTTTTCAGAATTATGAATGTTTAACACATCGTTCTTTTCTTTAGGGCCCAAGAAATTGTCCATAAGATGCAGGGTGCTAATGAGTCCTTCCTCCTAAGCTCAACCAGGTAGTCATGGAGAAGAGGAAAAGAGCAAATGCATGTGGGGGCAGAGGACCTGTGTCTCATCTGTGACTTTTGCCCTAGAAACCTTTCAGTTATTAAATTGAATGCAACCCCTTAGACACATATTTACCCATAGGTAACAATTTTTCGGAGGTTTGTTTTTACAGATTTATATTTACATTTCAACTGTAATGAAAGGTCAACAGAGGATGAGCCCATTATGGTGACCTTGACTCTCTCCCCACGGTCACTGAAATAATTATCCAGACATTTTACTGAATAGTGACCGGCTAGGGAAGAAAAGACTACGAAATGAACCTTCCTGATTTTACTTTCATTAACTGATGATTGCTAGATGCTACACTTTTATCTAAGGAATATTCAAAACCCATGATTCTGCTTAGACTGATGGAAGAAAATGGTACATTCAGGAAAGTATTGCCTTATGACAGTGCAAGAATTAGAATAATCCACTAAAATTAAGAGTAGATGCTAAACATGAGGGAGAAATGTTTTGACACCCGCTGAACAGTAATGAATCTATGCATTGCTTGGTGTGTTGCTGAGGGTGGATGTATCATCTAGCTGCTTGCCATCAATCCTGTTTCTGATTGTACAGTATTCCATAATCACTGGGAGCTGGCTCCCCAGATAAGGTCAAATTTTTCTGGTCAGTCTCCCATCCTGGATGGCCACGCTACCACTAATGACACAAAGATAAGAAGTGGTATAGAATCCTTCCAGGGACAATCTTTATATGTATAAAATATAATTCCATCATTTCCTCATTTCTTTCCTTCCTCTAAACTAGCAGCTTTCAACCTTAGGGTTGCAACCCCTTTGAAGTTGACTGACCTTTTCACCGGGGTCTCTTAAGACCATTCTGCATAACAGATATCTACAACATGATTCATACCAGTAGCAAAATTACAGTTAAGAATTAACAATGAAAATCATTTTTTGATGGGGGGGGGCACCACAACATGAGGAATTTATTAAAGTGTTTCAGAAAGGTTGACAACCACTATTCTAAACTCTCCCATATGCATATGTTTGTTTTCAAGTTCATGTTTTTTATTAATTATTACACACATGCACATACATACACACACAGAGTAATTTTATATTTTATTCATATTTTATATACGTTTCCTAAATATATAAAGCCAAATTGCAATTTCACATGAACTCCCTGCACATCTGATTAGAAATCTTTCTGTTCTCTCCTCTTCAGTGATCCTCGAGTTTTAGGTGCTAAAGTATATCATAGGAACAAAATTTTTTGCAAATTGATTGCATCAACGTATCTATAATTGGACTTTAGAACCACTCCCTAGGAAGAATATACTACTGCAAACTAGAAACTTAGCCAATAATCCTGGGCTAGTGAAGTCACAGATCTCAGAGGAGAATCAACAACTACCATGACTAAATCAAGACAATCCCTAAATAAATTCCAAATCTGTATCCTTGGACTAACAGATCAGTGGAATCATCATCCCACCTAGAAACCATCTCTCTGCAACAGAAAGAGACCATTGGACAAAACTACACTAAACAAAAAGTAGAATTGTAGAGCCCACTCCCGTTAGATACATCTACACAACAATCCTACCACTAAGGCTCACTGAGCGCTGTGGAAGAGAGTGGTCAGGAAAGTTGTAAGAGCCAGAGGATCAAGGAGTTTCCTGTGAGACTGTCTCTCCTAGGAATATCGGATGCTACACCCTTAAAGTCTTATCAATATGTCTCCTCAAGCAGGAGCTGAACAAGGATTAAAGCAATAGACATGCCAAAGTGGATGGAGGAAAGAGCACAAGGCCTCAACCCTACACAAGGACCAATAGGAAACTAGGGAATACTAAGTACAGGAGAAATTCCCAGGGAAGAGCATCTGACTGTATATCCAATACCAAATCATCAGTCCTGAAAACATACATACAAGTAACATTACATATTATTTGTAATATACTTATGATAGACATTGAAGTATACTTATATATACTATACTCACACTATACTTATATAATTATAATTATATTTAATATATAAACATATATTTATGTTATAGAAATTGATTAAAAATAAAGAGACCATGAATTTGAAAAAGAGCAAAAAGGGGTATAAGGTAGGATACAAAGGGGGAAAATGGTGTAATTATCATCCCACAAATAAAAGGAATAATAATAAAACACTAAACCAACTGTACCAAAAGCCCTAATGTTTTATTTAAATATTGATTCACTAATTTTTTCTGTAAGAATGAATTCTAAGAAATTAATTGGGACTATTCGAAAAATAGATAAGAAAGCATCTAAATGTTAATCGGTCCTCATATATTCATCTGCACATTAAAGGCAAATGAAGCTACAAAAATAAAATGAGGGTAGAAATCAGTAAGATATACACGTTTAGTTTAAAATGTCCATGTATTCATACATAGGCTCTTTAAAAGATGTGTGGACCAGTGGTAATGGTGACTATCGATGACTAGATGGGATTTCAATAAATTACTGTCTTTCTTCTTTCTTTAATTTTGTCATCTTTCCCTCAGTCTATTGCTTCTTCCTTTTATTTTTCCAATGATACATAATATATTCTAGCAGTATATAGTATATGCATAATAAAAATGACTGAATGTTTTTTGCTTATTTCTTTGATTTTAATATGATAACAAAATAAGATCACTACTTAAATCAATAAAGAAAAACATGCATGCCCTTTTCCATGAGCTTTCTAAAACAGTATATTTTTGGAGAAATTCATGGATGATTAGAAAGTGCTTTGATCAAATCTACTTCCCTCAGATTCTTCCTACCATTATGTTAACCAGTTTCAAGTGTTGAACCTGCTCAGTCTACCCTGAGCTTCCAATATGTGCAAGGGTGCAGGGCCATACATAGGAACACAGGCAGCCTGGCGGGTACATCTGAAATATGCGTTGACCTTGTTATGTCAGAAAGACAGCGTTTTGAAGGATTGTTCCATTAGTTCTAGTTTTACCAGTCTTTTAGCCCAGGTAAAGTATTTAAAGCCTGCCATTGTTTCTTTATTGTCTAACTAAAGGGAGACAATGCCAATCCGAAGAGACGAGGCTAAGGATAAGTTTGGGTCTCTGGTTTTCCCAATCTGAACAACTATGTGAAGACAAAATAAAAATCTAATTTTTAAAAGGTAGTAAAATTGTTTGTAGGCTCTTTTATTACAGCAGCCAGTCCTCTCATTATATAATTTGGATTATTACTCAGGTCCTACATATCCAATAATACACATTTAAATCTGCCCTAGGACTCAAAATCTGCTTTACCAGACATTTTTGATTTTGCCATTTTCTACAGATACATTCAAATTTACTTCCAATAACTTCATGATGTCATTGCATGAATTTTTAAAAATTCAGTGTGTGTGTGTGGTGTATGTGTGTCTGTTTGCAAAATATGCTTCCTTGGTCTACTAAACATGTATATGACCAGCCAAAGACAGTTGTTTATGACCTAATTTTAGATGATTGTAATTGTATTTTTCATATTTGCTACAGTTTATGTCTTCGTTGTTTCCAAACTGTCTATATGTTAAAGGTTAGTTCACAGCTGGTTGTACTTTTTGAGAAGGAGCTAGTGTAAGGAAAGTATGGGAGTAAGGTTGAGAGAAATTTTAGGACATGCCCCCCCTCCCGTATTTAATTCCTGTCTTTAACAAAGTAAGAAATACCATCTTTAAACATGTTCATGGCCATGATTTTCTGCCTCATGACAGGCACATAAGCAACAGAGCTAAGGATTCATGGACTTGAAACTCCTAAAACCATAAGACAAAGCAGACATTTACTTCTTAAACTAGTATTCGGAAGGGAAATGTCAGGGAGGCTTAGGATATGACAGATATCCTTATACCTCAGGCATCCAGTAACATGTGTTAGGACAGTCCATCTAGATGCATCTAGATGCTGCAGGGAGACAGTGAAGTACCTCTGTTTAGGAAGAAATTTATAAAGTGAGCCTGGTGTTTAGATACAAATGTCTATGTGCCAATGAAATCTTGTCCTTCACTTTTGTTCTAAGTTAAACTATACATATTGTTCTCCCTTGGTCCTGAACCCCACCCCATAGATTTATTATGGCTTTTTTTTTTTTCCTATTTGGCTATACAGATACCAGCAATTTCATGATGAAGATTTGGTTGGCCTCCAAGCTCTGTAACAACAAAGAAAAAGAAAAGAAGAGAAGAGAAGAGAAGAGAAGAGAAGAGAAGAGAAGAGAAGAGAAGAGAAGAGAAGAGAAGAGAAAATGTTGTGCGCATTGGTTTTGTTTGTTTGTTTTATTTTGTTTTACTGCTTGTCTAGCAAACATGAGTTTTTCTTGCAGTTCTAGAAGTCCCAGGACAAAATAGATTCTCACTTAACTAAAATTAAGGTACTGACAGAGCAGCATTTCTTTTCACAGACTGCAGGGGAGAACCCACTTCCTTTTCTCTTCCACTTTCCAGAGGTCATGAACTTCCTTCACTCTTAGGCTCTCTCCTCTACATCAGCAAAGCCAGGAGTGGGCCATTCCTCACCTGCTGATCTTGTACTGTTGCAGATCACCAACTTTCTCTATCTTACTCATCTATATTTAGGACACTTTATCCTATTGAGTTCACCTAGATGGTAGTGGGCAGTCTTCCTGTTTTGAATCAGCTCACTAGGATTTTTACTTCCGATTTTGAATGAAACTTAACATACATACTTACTCTTTCAGGATTTAGGTTGTGGCCAGTTTTGTGTTGTGAGTATTATTATACTAATAATATCATCCATGGACTCACAGGTCGCCCCCTAAATCTGAATACTAAGGAATGGCATTTCACTCTGGGGAGTATCACTGGGTTACAAGGATCTCCACAAAAACTGCCATTTCTCTGGTTTCTTTCTTCACTGTTCACTTGATCAACATTTCAGTTTCCATCTGTTTTTCATAGACTATGTTTAGTCCTCCTAAAATTCTGTTGCCTGGGAAACACCCACAGGTTTGGAAACACATCAACAAACCTAGAGAATGTTGTACTTTACTTAGTAATTTGAAAATGTATTTGCTTCAGAAATGGTCTGGGGAAAAAATACCAGTATTTAAACAGGTACTTTAGAGACGTGGTTTGAGAGGTGATTTTATTTTATTTTTTTAATGTATACTAATCAACATTCTTTCTCCTTCTCTGTCACTGGATAGTATGATTCAAAAGAGATCCTTTGCAAGCTATAAATTTTGTCAGTATTAAGGAAGCAGAATTATAATGTTTGCATGGGAAATGTGGAAATTTGGGGATATCAAATAAAGTACTTTTTATGTTTAAAAAAACCAAGTACACAGTGCAAATAAGCTGTGTACTAATATGAAAGTGTCACCTCTCTGCTAGCTAACATTGAATGAGAGTTTTGACAGTTACATAATTTGGTGCTGCCCTTTCAAGCATAGCTATTTTCTTAATCTTCTCTAATAATTAGTATTTTATATTTTTAAAATAAATTATTTATATCTTAATAGGCTTATTAATCATATCCATCATCCATAAAGACAATGTTCATTAACTGGCAATAGCTTTTAAAGTGTGAATTTATTCCTTAATCAGAGAAATTGAAGTACCAGGAAGGGAGAACAACTGTGTCTTAATGTCTACATCAAGTAATATTGGCAATTCCATAATGAGGGAGCAATGAGACAGTATTGGTAGAAACTTATTCTAGTTCTCAGCCAAACTCCTTATCTGGATCTCTGTGTCTCAACCCACTTCCAAATTGTAGATTAGGGATCTTTGCATTATAGAAGGCTGCAGTTAAAAGCACACCATCTACTATGCATAAGTCGCTATTGCACATATAAACAGTGCAGTCACACGTAGATATGATGTGATGGAATGTGGTTAAACATACAGGGAAACACTGAGGATGTAAAAGATGGTTGTAATCTAAAACAAAATATAGGTTAAACTATCCACATCATAAAGAAAAATGCTTAATAAATAGAATATAAGGGAGTAAGAATAAATAAATCCTGGTGAGCCAGATGGTCTTTCAGAAACATTGGGGAAGTTGATTTTTATGGTTATAAAGGAGGCAACATTAGAGTTCAATATCTAAGGAGAGGTAGGGCTTTAATAAGTTCATATAGAAAAGGTAGCATGAGAAAGGTACATAACAGGGAAAAAACAGTGACCACCGATCCATGTATTGGACGATGGGGGATCATGGGGAGGATGGCTGTGAGCAGCAGCTTGTACCTACTCTTCTTCTATTCACTACTGTTCTACACTCTTTGACCATATTCATCTTTGAAAGCATTTAAGTATGGTCTTCACCTTCACTACACTAGATGCCTTCTATGATTCCTCATCATGCTTTTTGATGTCCAAAATTGATAGTATGCTCCTTGCTGGGCACCTTTAGACATTGGTCCTGTTAAAGCTTTCAGCTTCTTCCCTTGCTTTCACAATAGAATTCATACTACCTACTTGGAACTGCTGCATGCATTGATTTTTCTTGAGTCTAGAATTCATGTGACCCCATAACTGGTCTCTGTCTATTTATCTGACATAATTTCCCATGAACAGACTCCATTTGTTCATTTGAGTTCATTCTTGGAAATTCTTGAAGAGTTTCAGGGCTCCAATTCCAGAGTTGTAGGCTTGGCTTACAATCTCATGTGGACTCTACTCAGCAATGAGAGTTAAAGAATGTCATTTACATTTCACTCCCATTACAATGATATGACTTCCTCTGCCTTCAGAACATCTATCTTTCTAGCTAATGTGGAGTCACTTTTAGATCAGCCTCCCTACTCATGACATAATTTCTTGATTAGTCATACTCAATGGGAAAAAAGTTCAATAAAGCCTACACTCTACAATAAAACACTTTCCTAGCTCACAGTTCCTGAAGATTCTTTGCCTCTGGCACAGGTATCCATAAAGGTCAAGGTCAAGCTGCATTCACTGCTCATCAAGATCCCTGCTACTAATGTCTGGAACACTAGATTTGGTTCCTGAACCTGCTGAGGCTCATGTCAGCTGTAAACCGCCATGAACAACACTATCAAAAGGGTTCTCTCACAAGTTCAAAATCCTACAAGAGCATGCATCCTTGTTATATGTTGGAACATCTTTTTGGTGTATGCCCAGGAGCAGAATAGTTGGGTCCTCAGTTAGAACTATTTCCAGTTTTCTGAGGAACTGCCAGATTGATTTCCAGAGTGGTTGTACCAGCTTGCAATCCCACCAACAATGGAGGAGTTTTCCCCTTTCTCCACATCTTTGCTGGCATCTGTTGTCACCTGAGGTTTTTGATCTTAACCATTCTGACTGGTGTGAGGTGCAATCTCAGAGTTGTTTTGATTTGCATTTCCCTGATGACTAAAGATGTTGAACATTTCTTTAGGTGCTTCTTGGGCATTCAAGATTCCTCAGTTGTGAATTTTTGTACCTCATTTTTAATAGGGTTATTTGGTTCTCTGGAGTCTAACTTATTGAGTTCTTTGTATATATTGAATATTTGCCCTCTATCAGATAATCGTAACTCTTAAAGGATGTGTCCAAGATGAGTGTTGGGAGTTCAAGATGATCTTCCTCTACACAGTGCATTAAAGAAGAGCTTGGACTTCATAGTAAGACCAAAGCTCAGTCAAACAAAAACAAAACAAAACTCAAATAATAAGCATCACATTGTACCCTGTAAGTGAAGAAACTATTTAATTTTTTAATAAAATGACAAATAAATGAAGGAAAAGAGAAGATATAGGCTATCTTAGTATATCATGAAGGATAATTTCCATTTGATATGGCAGTTGTCATGTCAGCTTGATATATTTCACTAGAATGTCTTGCCTCCAAAAGTCTCTGACTAGAAGCAAACTGTGCTGATTCTCTCTTTAAGTAGAGAGTAGCAAGCCTAAAACAGATTTTTCCCCTCTACTCTCCTATGATAGTAGGTTTGATGCTGAAGGTATGCCAGATATGCCCTACTCTAAAGACTACACATTTTCCAAATTATTTTATTATTATATGTGAATTTCATACTATGCATTTTTGTTACATTTATCCCCACTTCTAGTCCTAAGTTAACCTGAAACTGTCATTTTCTTTCTGAATCTGAGGATACCCTCATCCTTTCAAAAAAAAAATTAAAAAAAAATCCGACCATTGAGAGCTCACATGAATTGACTGTTCTCTTGTTTTTAAGTAGATACAATAATCTTTGAAAGAAACAATGGGCAATGAATAATTATACACCTGAACTTTCCAGACCTCTAGATAAAGATGCTATGTGCTGCCTCCTTTAAAAATATCCCTTCTGTGTGATTCTCATTGATTCTCCAGATAATTGTTCTGTTTATAAGAAGCAGTCCTGGAAGATCATTTGCAACTATTGGAAATACTTATTGTTTCCCTGACACTTGGACACACATATAACAACATAATTTGTCTCATTGAGGTCATACTTGTACTGAAAGAAGTAGTTCCAACTTTAAATTCCAAAGCAATGCCAGCCAAGCTGATGCTTTCCTCCCTACTCAGAACTTAAATAAATGACTCATATAAAATAAAGGAAACATAAATAGCAATTCACCAGAAGATACTATTATTATTAAGTCAAGACAAACTCTTCTTGCCCAGCCCCAGGAAGATAATTTTGAAAACACTCTTCTTCTCCTTCTCTGTCTCCATCTCCTTCCTCTTCCCCTTCTCCTTCTTTCTCTCTCCGTTCCCTTCCCCTCTTCTCTCCCCCACCTTTCTCTGTCTCTCTCTGTCTCTCTGTCTCTGTCTCTGTCTCTGTCTCTCTCTCTCTCTCTCTCTATCTCACACACACACACACACGGAGAGAGAAAGACAGAGACAGAGACAAAGAGAAAAAAAGACAGAGAGACAGAGAGACAAGAGACAGAGAGAGAGATGATTGGGTACCTATTAGAAGTGGTGATGTTTTCAACGTAAAATATTTCCTTCCTTAGTAAATTAAACTTTGTTTTTGTCTAAGCTAATCAGATGAAAGCCTCAGAAGATATATAGTTCATGGTCATAACCTGGTTCAAGATAGATAAAATGTCATCCTGTGGATCTGATTTTTATATGCCAGGCTAGGTATAAGAATTGACAAACGAGATCTGGTGGTGAGCAACTGTATCTCAGACTGCTAATCTGACAACAAACTGTTGAGAATGTTGGAGTTCAGAAACAGTTTCTGCTCTTACGTTTATATATCAAGGATTCTTCCAATCCAACTAGCTTTGTTTTCTTTAACCAATCTTTCTTTCTTTCTTTCTTTCTTTCTTTCTTTCTTTCTTTCTTTCTTTCTTTCTTTCTTTTTTTTTCTTTTGTGCTCTTTTATTGCCTCTCTGTCTCCTCTCTCTCTCTCTCTCTCTCTCTCTCTCTCTCTCTCTCTCTCTCCCTTTCTCTCTCTCGCCCTCTCTCCCTCTCTTTCTCATGTGTATTCCTGTGAGTACATATGTGCAGGATGACTACAAAGAGTTTCAGTCATTTAACTGAAAACTTATGAATTTATTCTACTTTACAGCTGAGAAACAGTCTATATGTACTACACACATTTTCATTATTTGTTCATTAATTGTTGGGCATCTTGGTTTATTCTTCTTCCTAGCTGTTGTGACTAGAGCTGCAATAAACATGATGTGAAAGTGTCTTGGAAGTAAGATATAAAGTAACTCGAGAACGTGCCCAGGAATGGTGGAGCTAGTCCATGTATCAGTCCTATTTCTCATGTTTGAAAGAATCAGACTGATTTCCAAACTGCCTTTATTTATTTATACTCCCACACAATATCTAAGAATTCTACTTTCTCCACATCTACCCTAGCATTTGTTGTCATTTATATTGCTATTAATGGCTGTTATGACTGGCGTTAGTTGGAGAGTTGGAATCTTAAAGTTGTTTTTCTATGAATTTTGCCGATCAGGTAAGGATGTTGACCATGTTGTAAAGTATTTACTGATCGTCTGTATTTCTTCTTTTGGGAATTTTCTGATCAGTCTTCTAGTCATTTTCTTAAAATTGGATTGTTTATTTTTGGATGTTTTGGGGTTTTTTCAGACATTTTTTTCAGACATATATGTTTAGTTGGCAAAAATTTTCTCACATTCTGTGGATTGCCTCTTTCCTTGATTTTCTGTTGCTATGAAAACATCTTTTAGTTTAACAAGATCCCATTTGTCAATTGTTGAATTATTTCATGATTATATTTACTCTTAGTGTGTGTGTGTGTGTGTGTGTGTGTGTGTGTGTGTGTGTGTGTGTGTTGTGAGTAGGCTATGAAGAAAATTATTTCCATGTTTTCTTTTTCAGAATGTTTGGCACAAAAAGGTTTCTAATTTGTCTTTTACTTTTGTATCCCAACTGTAACATGAACATTTCAAAGCATGTTTAAGAATCATTATACTCTTTTATGACACAACAGAATGGGTTATCTAACTTAGCTAAAATTATAATATTTAAGTATATATTTGATAAATTATTTGTCACATTTAGTCTTATAGAGGATACTCAATTATTTTAGAATTGGTATTATTTCTTAATAATTTCATCAATTATTTTTATAATTTATAATCTTTTGTCATTTTAATGATCTTGAATAAATGACTTGAAGATAATTTTATATATTATTTTTTCTAGTTGATTGGTTTTTACTCTGTATTTTAAGAATTTAATACTTTTTGTCATTAATCCTCAGTGAATAAATTGCTATTGTCTAGAGTCCTTACAAATTTTAATTTTAATAAGCACACTTTTTATATTTTTTATTATAAAGTATATTTCTCAGTACTATTTGATAGTAAAAGACAAGTTGCAGTTTTTTAATTCAGAATTCAGTGTGTGTGTGTGTGCACATGGTTTCAATATGCTATCTGAAGTTCTTGTTGCTTGCTTCATGAAGCAAGAGTCAAGAATAATTTCGAAAGAACCCTGAGCCCATGAGTAGCACCAGTAAGTGCATTATGACACTATAAAAATACAGGAGATAAATACTTAGAATTAAAAAGATTGCTTGCTCTCTAAGCAATGTAATCAATATTTCCAAGGTAATTCCCAAGGATTTATAATATCCAGACATGGCTCAAGGGGTCATATTATCTAAAGTAGAAAACTGAGATTAAAGAAAAATTTAACATGATATTATTTATTACTTTTCTTTCAGCTGATCTTAAATTTTGTAGTAAAATTATGATATTCATTGATCAAAATACAACACAGAAAGACAAGCACATACAGAACGGCATTCTTTTAAAAATTGCTGCATATAGTAACAAATTTTAATTAATCAATTGAAATACACTAGAAAATTATTCTGTTTTAGAAATATAGATGCTTGTAAGATTTGTACCTTATGGTTCAATAAGTCTACATATATGGTAAAACACATTTTGGTAAGCATAGTCTTTACTAAACTCTAATTGTTAGTATTTGTGTTATAAATAAGATTCACAGAATCAAAAGTCAGTTGTTTGATTTGTCTGCTACATTTATGTGTAACATCATTTCATTGCACTCTTACAAAAGTATTGAATGGATATACACTACAGGAAAAAAATTCTTTATCTAAGAAAATAAATCATTAATATAGTGATATTATTTATAAGTAATGACTTAAAATGCATATAATAATGAGAAAGAGTATTTCTCAAATATAAAAATATTCCTGAAATAAGGAGAATTATAATAGCAAATAAATTTATATGTACATAAGGCTTAAATTCTGGCCATTTTTTTGTCTAATTATACCTTTACATGTATAGTATTAACATACCTTAGTAAGTAACAAGCTAGTTTCAAGTTTAGAAGCAACTTGCAACATATTTATTATTGTACATTTTATGTATTTAGGAGGGCCTGATGGGGCAGTGGTTTTAGCAACCCTTTTGACCAGAACAGGAGTTTCAAGGTTCACCTGGAACTGGAGCATGCTCTTACATGATTTAAGTTGTTGGCAGGACTCAGAAAATCCAACTCTAAGCTCAGTATGGTGGCTTCTGGGGGGTCTCAGATGAATCATTTCCAGTCACAGTCAGATGGCCTCTCTACAGAGCTTTCCTGGCAGCTGCTCTCCCCAGGGATAAGAAACTATGCCCCACCAAATTAGAGGGAGACACAAACTAAAGCTCCAGACTTTGAATAACCTACTCTTGAAAGTGATACTCCATTATTTCTACCTCATTTTTATTAATAAGAAATAAATTAATAATTACAGCCCATAAATTTAGAGATAGGAGTAAACTTGAAGACACAGCTAGTGTTTCATGATTAATACATCACGTGCATATGTCAACTCTTGTTTATTTCCTCATGTCTTCTATAACTAAAAGCATCTCCCCCTTCTATGTCAACTAGACATAACTTCTGAAGCTATACCCAGGACCCCATCCCTAACTAAAGTCCACACTGAGTGTCTGAATCTGAAGCACTTCATTTTTTAAGTTGCTTTCCTGCAATTTCAGCACTGGTCTTTCTGCCTAGGAGCACTGCTCATTGGCTGTAATGTCTTACAGCCCATCCCAAAGTCTTGAAGTCTTGATACTGCAACTGCTTCCATAAACACCAATAGCTAGCAATAACTATCCTGTACCCTGTGATATCAACACTGCTTCCTAAGGGATGATTTCATAGAAGTCACTTCATCAGTCTTTGCCTCCTCTTCTCACAGCTGCTCTCAATCCTCTTTAACCAGCTCTTAAGACACAGGAGAGTCATAAGCATCCGGTCAGCTGAAAGAACATTATTTAAAAACACCTCAAGAGTTACAAAGTGCTCTAGACCTGTAGAGATCTTTAGGCGTGCTTTTCCTTTTGAAAGGTTTTATAAATCCCAATAGAGTAGAGCAGAAAGGCCTCAGTGATAGAGAGACACTGAAGAGAAAACCACATTTTGCAGTTGCTAAACCAGCCATAGCAAATATTTAGCAGTTAATATTTACATTGGTGACCACTGTTGTTTTAAAAAGCAATGACAGCTCTCATTTTCATTTCAATGTAGGTGAATTATGTAAGAATGAAATGGGGAATAAACTATGTGTTAGACAAGGATCTTGGTGGGGCTAAAATATGATTAAATTAGATAATAAATGGTAATATGTCTCATGTATTTTTGTAGTAGCATTTGCATATTAACTCATAATTAATGTTCATCAAGTTGTAGACGGTCCTCAACATAATTGTGATTAGTCTGAGATATTTATAGCATGATGAATAACTGGTTAAAAAAATGCATCATTTTATTAAATGCTTAAATTCCATAGGAGCTGGGATGACAATAATGCTTTCAATTTTGTTGTTTTACATAAGTGGCAGGTAAAATTGCATGGATGATAAATTGTTTGCGAAAGAGAACATTTTTAGCTTCATCCTCTTGAATGTTTTCTTTTAGGAAATCGAGTCTATCAATAAAGCTTCTGAATTCCTTTTTCTTAAATTGGATATTTTATGTATTTATATTTTAAGTATTGTCCCCTTTCCCAGTTTCCCCACCAAACTTCCCTCTCCCATCACCCTTCCCCTGCTTCTATGAGGATATTCCTCTGCTACTACCCACCCATATCCACCTCACCACACTGGGTCATCAAGCCTTCACAGGGCCAAGTGCCTCCCCTCTCATTGATGCCAGATAAGGCCATCCTCTGCTACATATGCAGCTGGAGCCATGGGTTCCTCCTTCTGTACTCTTTAGTTGGTGGTTTAGTCCCTGGGAGCTCTAAGGGGTCTGGTTGGTTGATACTGTTGTTCTTCCAATGGGGTTGCAAACTCCTTCCATTCCTTCAGTCTTTTTTCTAACTCCTCCATTGGGAACCCCATGCTAAGTCCAATGGTTGGCTGCAAGCATGCTCCTCTGTGTTTGTCAGGCTCTGGCAGAGCCTCTCAGGAGACAGCTATACCAGGCTCCTGTCGGCAAGCAATTTTTGGCATCCACAATAGTGTCTGGGTTTGGTGTCTGCATGTGGGATGGATCTCCAGGTAAGGCCTGGATAGCCTTTTTGCTCCAAACTTTGTCCCAGTATTTCCTTTAGACAGGAACCCTTCTGGGTTAAGAATTTGAAGATGAGTGGTTGGCTCCATCCCCCAACCAGGGGCCTTACCTAACCTCTGAATATGATCTCTCCAGGTTTTCCCTGGCCTTTGTTGGGCATTTCAGCTAATCTCATCCATGTTGAGGCCTGTTAGGAGCCGCAGTGAGCGTGACAACATTCGCCATTACAAGATGGCACAGGCATCCTGTGCTCCCACAAGTAAACAACTAACTGTGCAGGTGCAAAAGGCAAAAGCGCGCCAAAGTCACTGCCCATCCCCAGGGCGTAATATGGGGTGATGAGTGAACAGCCAATCAGAAGTGAACATGCCACTCTAGGGTACATATAGCAGTGCCTTTCCCGGGCTTTGGGTCTTTCCGCTTCTGCTGATACAAGAATGAAGCCTTGTTGTAGTAACTACCCGAACACTGCCTCACGTGTCTCTTTCGCGGGCAAAGGGGACTCGAAAAGGGGCGCGGAACAGAGGCCTGGGAGCCTCTTGCTTTCCTGGCATCTGGGATTTGCTGGCAGCTACCCCCAATTCCCCATTCACCATTGCTACACACCTCTGTTCATTTTCCTGACCCTCTGTATGTCATCCCTGTCTCCTCCCATACTTGATCCTGTCCCCCTTTCCCCATCCCCCTCCTCTCTTCTTTACTTTTGAATTCTAATCAGCTTTTCCTGACCCATGGGTATTACCTGTTGCCTCTCCCATATTCTAGGTTTTGCTTTGATTTTCTGTTTTTGTGTTTGTTGTTTTGTTATTGTTGTTGTTTTTTTCTATCAAATATTTCCCATCCACTTTAAAACAGGGTGATATCTTATTGTGAAAGCAAATATTGTCTTTGAGATTGCTGCCTCAGTTTTCTTTGATCTTTAACTGGATTCTACTCAGTTGGCTAACTTGGCATTCAGGAAACACTGCTATTCCCTGCTTTTCCTTTTCTGCACAGAGTCATCTGAATCTTCTTTTTCAGTTTCTCTAATTCTTTGGACATTGACAATGTGGAATTCCCAACAATCTTTGTACATATAGTTTCTCTTGTCTGTCTTGGTTTCCTATCTGGTACTCTCATCTAGGCTTGTGGCCTTAAATTCTACAAATATACCAACAACTTCAAAATTTGGACCTTTGTATTTCCGATACCTATGATGATGGTATTAAATTAATTTCATTAATTAATTAATTTAAATTAATAAACTATGAAAATACACATATGCTACTGTGCAGCCTGGCAAAGAGTCATCCCTTTTGTACCGCTGAAAAAGAGCTGTTAATTTATAATAAAAATCAACTTCTCTGCCTTTAAAATGGAAAAGAAATATCCTTATTCAGGACTGAATCATCCTTTTTACATTTGATAAGCTCCATTACTGAATATGGTTTTTCAAACTTTCACTTTTTGAGTACTGAATACATAATAATATTAAGCATTTTGTAGCTGTCAAAATGATGAATAAAAATATTATCCTTAGTATCCACATTATTATAACTTTTCATGCTTGATTATTTTTGTTCATTTCTTATATTCTATCTGGTATTATCTGAATCCATACTATCATTTATTTTTAACTTTACTAATATATGAGTTAGAAATCAAAATTTCACATGCTTTGGGTACACATTGTGATTATTTCATATAGTAATATATGAGTAAGTGCTTACTATTATTATGTTAATTTTCATATTTATCACCACACATAGTTAATACTCAATCTTTTTTCTTGTGTTTTAAAAATAATTAAGATATACTCTGTTAGAAGAATCTTATGTGTAAAATAAATGATTGACCATAGTCATCATGCTATCTAGAAGATTATACACACTATATAATTTCTTTATCCAAGAGACCCCACAAACAACATTGGCTATTTTTGTTGCCTGTGGTTACATTCCAGAGGTAGAAGGTAAGCCTCTATTGCTTATGACACTGTGCACTACAGGTACAGGACTCAGAAGACCCTAGTGGGATCAGACCTGAAATCTTTTCCCTGAGGACTAGCTTTTATAGAACCTGAAATAATATTGAAGCTGCTTAGAAAGAGAAGAAACCAATAGCCCCAACCAGCTGTGACACATATGAACTACAACAATGACTACCATGGAAAGACATCCCTTATCTTTAGGCCATTAGGACACTCATATGTTGACAGTACCTAATAACAGTCTAATTCTACTTGAGAGAAACTCTGATACTAGAAACATACCAAATCTCTCAGGACTAATGAAGTCATGGATCTGAGAGGAAAACTCCTGACCACTACTTTACTAAACTAGCATAACTCCTAATCACATTGTCTTTTAGTTAGGGTTACCATTGCTATGATAAAACACCATGACCAAAAGCAACTTGAGGAGGAAATGGCTTATTTGGCTTAAACTTCCACATCACTGTTCATCTGGGAAGGAAGTCAGGGCAGGAACTTAAGCAGAAATGAACCTGGGGGCAAGAGCAGATGCAGAGGCCATGGAGAAATACTTCTTACTTCTTTGCTTCTCATGGCTTGCTCAGCCTATATTTTTACAGAACCTGGGACCACTACCCCAGAAATAGATCCATTCACAATGGATCAGGCCCTCCCCCATCAATCACTAATTAGGAAAATGCTAACAGCTAAATGCTAATTGAGGCATTTTCTTGAGATTCCCTTTTTTGCTGATGACTCTAGGTTGTATTAAGTTGATAAAATTTGCTAGCACACATTGTAAATACCCTTGTACTCACAGATAAATGCTGCTTTCCTGTCTTATCAAAGAAGGCTCACTTTGCAGCAATTGGAAATTATCACAAACACAGAGGAATTGGTTAAATACAAAGACCAATGAACTGACCATGGGATGTCCATACCCAGTGAAAAACATACAACCCCAGAATATAAAACTTGGAGCATTTTGAAAGAAGTGAGAAAAAGATGGTAGAAAACAGAGAACCAGCATCTTTGCTGTGAAAACATGTCTTCTAAAAAAATAGGGAGGCTACAACCATGGCACCTCAACAATTTGACTACACAAAGAAGATTTGAATGTTGACAACACTAGGCATGCTATCAAGGAATAAGAAAGTCTGAAGGACCATCACTCCTAGACAAAGAACTGTAGGCAATCACAGGATGAAAGAAGGACTAATCACATGTAGGGAAGAGATCTCTAATTGATTATCCAATTTCAAGTGCTCATCCCTGAAATTATGTACATACAAGCAAAGTTAAATGCATTCATTGGCTTATGTGTAAATATCATGCATTTGTACATATGTGTAATAATAATTATAGAAAAGGGCTATGAAATTCAGAGAGAACAAAGAGACATATATAAAAAGGGAGGGATGGAGAAAAGCAAATAACAAAGTTGTCTAATTATATTTTCATTAAAAAGCAAAAACTTATATTTACTTTTTTAATTTTTAGAGAATGCAATGTAGAATAATTATAGAAATATAATTATTTAATATAAATATAATTATAGAAATATAATTTCTTCTCTCCACTTTTCTCTTTTAAACTTCACCTATGTAACCTCTAGTCTCAGTCAGTTCATGGCCTCTTTTAATTTTATATTATATATATATATATATATATATATATATATATATATTGCATATATACATACATGCATACATACATATATATATGTAGTAGCAATATGTGAGTGTATGTTTATATGTATATTTCAAAATATAATATTACAACCCACTCAGTCCACATATTACCTTTATATATCTGCTTTCAGGTTTGATCATTTATTATTAGATAAGCAGTTGGTGGGATCTTTCCTAGGGAAGGCTATTTCTTTAATGTGCAACATTCCTTAGTTGACTGTAGTCCTTTGTCTAGATTTGAGGACTCATAACCTTTACCTTGTCTTCATTAGCATGTCTATTAGTATGAATCTTGTTCGGGTCATGTTTAGGTAGCCATGTTGAAGATGTACTTCACAGATACAGATTTTCTGACACCTCTAGAAAACACAATACCACAGAAAACTTCTTATTCCTCTGGCTCTTACATTCTTATTTCTCCATTCTTCCCACATTGATTCCTAAATCTTAGATGTAGGACTTATGTTTTAGAAGCGTCAGTTGGGACTGGGTTATGCAACTCTTCATTTCACTGGCTGTCATTTTCTGTAATGGTTTCTGTCTGCAACAAAAGAAAGTTTCCTTTATGAGGAATGAGAAGCACTCTCCTGTAAGTATAAGGATAACTATTTAGAATACTGTTACAAGATTATGTTGATTTAGAAATGTGATAGTTGTTAAGTTCTTCTTCAAGATTTATGCCTTCACTAGCCCTGTATAGTTGGCCAGGTTTCCCGTGCCAGGCATGATTTTCCTCATTGTTGACCAGGCCTTACATTAATTAGAATGCAATTGATAACCATCAAGGTATGCACACTATAATTGCATCTTTACAGTTATTATGCCTTGGTGGTCATTATTGAGATTCATAGATAGGAAGGACAATTGCCATTTTCCCTCCGTTGGAAGATTAAATCAAGGCTCCTGGTACCATGAAAGCTACTACTTAGGGAGGAGGCTTTCTGGTTGGATCCACCTTCAGTCCTCTACATTTCCTGTGTTAAGCAAGTACTCTCTCAACTGAGATATAGCTCATCTTATTTTTTGATCAATTAATGAAGAAAAACCTCTATTGTATATAAAATTAATTCCAAAGATTGAATAAACTAGCTTTGGTTCAAACATAAAATGTAAATCTGAAATACACATTAGTTTCATGTATAGAGTTGAGAATCATTCTCGAGAGATCTCATATACAATAAATATTACAAATTTAAATGTCTGAAAACTTAAACACTTCTGGTCCTATAGCATTTAGATTCAAGGTACTCACCTGCAAATATTTATACATAAAGTTAGTTTCTTCAGTATTATTTACAAATCAAATTAATAGAAACAAAAATATTTTAACTCAAAGGAAAGTATAATAATTTTATTATAAATCTCTGTGACATATGAAGTTATGAACAGCTTTTTCTTTTCTTATGCAGTGGTACTATTTTATGAGATAGTATACTTACTAATAGAAACTGCATTCGATGTCAAAAATAAAATGTCCAAATTCAAGAAAAATAATTTTACATTGATGTCTCTAGTCTCAAACTCTTTTTAGTTTTTTTTCTTGGAAATGACTATGTACATAATTAATTTTTGCCTTCTGCTAATTTTATGAATTTACTATTTTTCACGGGTACTTGGTAGACATACTGTGATATACATTTTAAGGTTTAGACTGCATCTATGCCATGTTTGTACTTTTCTCTGGTTTACTGAAGTATCATTTACATAATTAACATCACAAACAAAATCATATACTTACATACTCCCACTCTAAAATATTTGAAATATGGAAAGGACTTGTATTTGAATAACATAAATTATTAGACATAAGGAAAGATCAGCTAATTCATTTTGAGCTTTAATGAGCCATTTAAAATCAAAGTCAAACCAGGAGAGCATGGCTCACCAAATAAACTAACAGGGCTCAAATGGGTTCACAGAGATTGAAGCAGCAAACATAGGGCCTGTATGTGTATGTATTGTGGATGTTCACTCGTTATTTTGCAGTACTGCTAACAACGGGAGCTGGTGCATCTCTGATTCTTTTGCCTGCTCTTGAGACCCTTTTTCTTTTACTGAGTTGCATTGTCCTACCTTGATATGAGGGCTTTCCTCTTATCTTATTGTATCTTGTTTTGCCCTATTTGGCTGTCATCTCTTGGAGGCTTACTCTTTTTTGAAGAGGAAATGAAGGAAGAATGGATCTGGAGAAGAGGAGAGGTTGAACAGAGTTAGGAGTAGAAGGAAGGGAAACTATAGTTGGAATGTATTGTATAGGTGAAGAATCTGGTTTCAATTGAAAAAAAGAGAGAAAAATAAATAAAGACGAAGTCTTGTTTGAAGTGTTTTATCATGTTCTTTGGATGAATGACTTAACTTAAGCTCTCTTTGGCTGCTATCTTTCAACTGTCCTCAAGGCAGTCCACTCACTAATTTATGAAGTAATTGCAATTCAACTAGTCTTTTCAGACAGTTTACTGTTCTAACCTAATGCAAATAAGTGAACAGTCTGGAATATGTAGTGTTTCCTATTTTCCTAGCCCTATGTGGAAATCAATAATCTTTACCTACCTACCTTTCATCAATTTTCTGTTTAATCTGAAATCCAAGAGACATGCTGGTCATTAATTATAAGAATTGGATAGCCACATAACAAAACATAAGAGTGCATAGCAGTGTTTCAAAGTTTTGTGAAATAAAAAGGTTACGGGATAAAGAATTGGAGAAAATTGATTACTGGTAATGTGCTTGCTATGCAAGTATAAAGACTGAATTTGTATCCTTAGAACCCATTTAAAACCTGGGAACAGAAAAGCTTGTGTGTAAGCCCACTGTTAATATTAGATACAGACAGAGCTCCACAGATCTCTGGCTAGCCAGCCTAAGAACTTTCTAAAAAAAATTGATGGTAAATGATGTACAAAAAATGACACTTGACATAACCTCTTACATACATGCATGGGCAACAATATACACATAAGTGTGCTTACACCCCAAAAGTATATATGTACGGGTATACAGAGTTACCAGGCATATACAGACACACAGAGACAACACACACACACACACACACACACACACACACACACACACACACACCATTGAATTAATCTATCCAGGAATAATAATATCATACAGGGAATTTCCAATGGAGCATGTATCTTACCAGGTTTTCCAGTATTTTTGCAGGCCCCCACAGTACCTACTGTCACTCCAATACTGTTCTAGATTGTGATAGTAAAATACACAGATGAGATACAATGCTACAAAACAAACCTGGAAGCAACTACTCATTTTATAAAAGCTGGATGCTTTGGATAAATTTAGTTATATGGTAAATTGGCATATTTGAAGTCAAGCATAGGTGTGTCTATCCCACAATTAAACTATGCAGTATTAATTCTGCTGCTTTCCTGGCCAGATTATAATATCACTTAAAATTTAAAATTTCAAATAAGAGACAAGATGAAGGTGATATAAGTCAGGCCGAGCACACTGACATTCAATGTATAGAGTTTGCTACTAGCAGCTAAGAGAGAATCTTTCTATCTCTTGCCTCGCTTTAAGAGAGGGATTTTATGCTCCTCTCAGCACAGAACACTTTATATTCCAAAGGAAGAGTCTTTGGGAAGAATCATCGCTAGGACTTGAGTACACATCTTGGAACTCCCTTCATAGAACAAAACTACCTTTGTCTTTTGTAATTTCTTGTGGATTTTCTCATTGCCTTCTCCCAACAAGCTGTTTCTCCTAGGAATGTATTGATTTAATTGGATCTTTCAGTTGTGTCTGGGAAGCACTATGAATAGCAATAAGGTTTTTATAAAGAATATGACTTAATTTCAAGAAGAAATGCTGATACAAGGAGGCAGATTCATTAAACTGCCTGGCTGATCAATGTACACCATTTCAATGAGCTGAAGCTAGCCTGAGACCTAAATAGATTTTTCTCATTGGTTGTTCAATATATTATTTAAAAAATATCTTCTTATGTATTATGACAGATGAATGAAAAGCATCCTAATATCAATTCAGCGATTTGTGGAGAGACGAAACACAATCATACAAGTGCTGCTTCAGCCGAACACTTCCCATGATGGAGATTTCTGCGTGTAAACAGAAATAAAGTATGTTCCATGTCTTCCTTGGTAACAACTATGGTAGAAAATGAATGCCTTATGATAAAGCAGCAATTTTCCTTTTTTTTTTTTTTCCAGAGCACAGAAAGCTCACTAAATTCAGCTGGTAACATGATATTGGTGCCATTGAAATTACTGTTTGTAAGAAAAATCTACAAGAGCAGTGTCTTTATTAAAGAATTTGCAGGGCTTTGCTGCTTGTCTTGGAAACATGCTTTTTCTGAGACTTTCTCACTTTAAGCACCAGGCATCAGTTGCGTAGTTTATTGGTTAGTTCTAAATCTCCTGGGAGTTGTCATAATAAGCAATAGCCAACCCTGGTCTAAGTAGCCCAATTAGGGTTAACAGGGAAACTTTTTGTCTCATAGGACAATCAGGCAAAGTACAGTAACTTGGCCAGGCATTTCTAGTGCAGTGTTAGTGGAGAGTCATGGCTATAGGTCTGAGTATTTTTTATTTTAGCCCATTTAAGATAGCAGTTTTACAACTGTGGGTATACATTTTTAAAGCATTCTAGTTTAATATATCAATGATTATAATCTAATTTTCCTCTTACCTGACGTCCTAACCTTCTGTGAGAAGACACATATATCAGAATTTTATTCACAAATACAAAAACAATCAAGGTAATAACATGACCATACTAACAGCAAAAATAATTGAATATAATTTTGTCTAATATAATGTTTAATTAAGATAGAATTTCCCTGTATTTTTTTCTCTCTGAACTATTATCTCCAAAAAGGAATTAGAAATAGCAAGAATACAATGTCTATTACAAACAGTACTTGTATTTATGAGAAAAACCAGAGCATATGGTCTCATGTCCCTCAGTGAACATATCCGTGATTGCCCTAGCTCTAGCATTCCAACACACTTTATTGCACTTTCCTGATGAGTTGCCTTGAATAATTGAACTATTAAAGATAGGATAGAATTGCTTCTCAGGAACATAAATATTTTATGGTACCCTAGATTCATTATACCATGACATGGTGTATGCACAGACCAAGGAAGTAATTAAGGAACACTTTATTACAAAGTTTAAAAGGAAGAATAACAGACAATATAGGCAGCAACAGTCCAGTCAACTATAGGCAAAAAAAAAAAAAAAAAAAGAAACCCCACAAAAATCCAAAGACAACAACTACAATAAAAACAAAAAGAACAAACCAGGAAGTATAGATAAAGTGAATAGGAAAGTGCACCAGAATAACTCAGGATATATGGGTAAAATGTCAATTTTGGATTTGATGGGCAAACATTGTGCTAAGATTTGTGTGATATAACATCATTCAACTTACTGATATGGATAGGAGAAATTTCACAAGGCCTCACCCATATAGACCTACAGAGAACCAACAACTGCTAAGAGGAAGAATTCATTTTCTTTAGGGAACAGTTGCCCAATCCTAAGTGGTCAGCCATAAACATATGTTCATTAGAGCAACATTATATAGATGCACTAGGATCTCTCTTCCTCTCTTTGCGTGTGGGGGTTGTGTGTCTGTACGTCTGCCTATCTCTCAGTCTTTGTCATTTTCTATTTTGTTATCTCTGTCTCTCTCTCTTTGACTCATTGTGTGTGTGTGTGTGTGTGTGTTTGTGTAAACAACTCCAATTTCACCAGTATTATTTTTTTATTTTTAGCATTAAAATTTATGTTTTAATCCCATGCAAACTCTGGGAAGTTTATTACCCTAACAAATCTCTTACTATGCCTGACTTGTAGAAAAATGCTTAAAGGGCATTAACAAGAACCAGCCACTAAGCCCAGGATTTCAGATTAAAAGAGAATTTTCTACAACATCAGAAAGAAATGTAACCTCAATTAAAAGTCAACTATAGCCAATGTGCTTAATGTCTTCCCCCACTGAGATGGAAGGAGCACAAAGAATTCAGAAGCAAAGTTGAAGTCTAAAGATGCCATTTAGAGATACATAATAATACAGTGACATTTACTGCATCAAATTGTCAATACCACAAACCCCACTTGAATTTTCTTCAACTGTAAGAGAATTTACCAACAGTATATGGTACAAAGTTGATGAATGCCATTGGGCTTGCTTTCATTTATTTATCTATTTTAATTTACCCATAGTAATTAACAATAACATGACCTTACTCTCCTCTTCTTCCATCCATTCTCCCTTGTCCTGGCCAATAATCTTTCATAGCCTCTTTTTCCTTAACAGTTATTTGTGCGTGTGTGTGTGTGTGTGTGTGTGTGTGTGTGTGTGTACACAACTATATAAATACAACCTGTTGAGGTTACTTTTGTTGTTTGTGTATGTAGTGTTTAGAACTACTACTTTGTATTGTACAACTGATCAGGTGCTTCATCCTTGTGAGAGCCTAATTCTCCTTCTACAAGCACTCATTACTAGCCTGTAATTTTTCATCTAGGGGAAAGGCCATGTGAAATTTCCCCATTACACATTAAACTTGTCCATTGGCATTGCCACTATTCTCGTCTTCTGTATGCAGCCATTTTTTAGGAGAGACTTTTCCATAGAACACTTCCCGGTATTCTGGCTCTTACAATATTTCTAAATCATCTTTGGCATTGTTCCCTGAGCTGTAACTGCCGGAACTGGGATATATATACCGCTGAAGGTAGAATGTCCATCACTCATTGTTCTCTGTGTTGTGCCCAGTTGTGGTTTTCTGTGATGGTTTCCATTTGCTGGAAGACAGGCTACTTTCATGTGTGTGTGTGTGTGTGTGTGTGTTGGTGGGAGTGGGCATCTATATTTATCTGTAGATATAAGGATAAGGTTTAGAATGTTAGTGGGTAATTATGCTGGCCTAGCAAGGTGGAAGACGTAGATTATTTTTGTAGAACCACGAACTCTACAGCCCTTTGAAACAGGCTCGATTTCTAGTACCAGACATAAATTTTTTTTCTGTAGAGTGAACCTTAAGTCAAATTAGACAGTCATCAGCAACTACCAACATGTGGATACCACAGCACCTTCACAGATATGGTATCGTGCTTGTTATCATAGCATAGGATGGTTGCTGCAGCTCAGTAAGACTGTTTAATAGCTTCCCTTCCTTGGAAGCTTGTATAGTATTTCTAGTACCTCATGTGATAGATCACAGGGCAGAATCTTCCAGGTCATATTCAACACAAATTGACCAAGTCCTATGTTCTAAGTGTCTTCAGATATAAGCACCAAATCTCAATCCCCGAGAGTCAACCATGGGCTGCGTCTATAGTATATATTGTTTTATTGTGTTTTGAGTCACTTGGGTTACCTTGACAAACTATTTGAAAGGTGCTTTCTAATGTGTAGTTTTTACAGTTTTATTAGTATATGGTTCTTGTGGGGAAGCAATGTCAGCCCAAGTGGTTTTACTTCCTTTAAGATTTATGTGTGTGTGGCCCCTTTGAACATTCCCCCAAGGAGGGTAGTGAGAGGTATGTAAAGTAAATAAGTAAAAATAAATAAATAAATAATGGTGTGTGTGTATATGTGATTTTGGGTAAATATAAGATAATATTATTTCTTGAGGCTTTAATAACTCCACACTGGACTTTTTTTGTATATCATCTGTCTTCATTTTTATAAAATGATATCTCTTCATCCTTATTTGTAGGTCATTCCTATTTCCCCATTTCCCACTCTATATCACCTATATTTTGCTATTTTCTTTTTAACCTCACTCCCACAGTCCCACAGAATAATTTCATTATTTCTGTGGTTCCTTTCATATTGATTCCATCTGTTGTGGCTACATTCTTCTTTTCAGGCTTATTGTTTTTTATTCCATAAAATATAAAATCAATATATGTTGGTATAAATATCTTCAGACAACAGAATATAATTGGTTAACTCCAACTTAATTTTTTTCCATTAAAAGGGCCTGTTTTATTACTTTTGTCAAAGAAAATAGTTATGTATAATCCATGACCAAAGTTGAGAACACATTAAAAACATGAACACTATGCACAAAGACTTGTGGATGTCTTTGAAAATGTACTTTACAGAACTAGAAGACCCCCATTACAGTCTTTGATTATTCTCAGTATGTTCCTATAAGCATGTCTGATCAACACCAAAGACTCTGTTTTGATTTCTGTTCAAAACACAGATTAGTCAATTGACAGCCTTAATGAAATTTAAGTTCAAACTTTCTCCTCATGGAAGCAAAAAGATGACTTTACTTAGAGATGTTATTGATAAAGCTACACTAAGATGAACAGTAAGAGTAGTGTTGGTGATTTATCAGGTTACCCTTCCTTAAGTTTATTATTTCTGAGTGATATCATAACTAAAACTACTCACAGGGGGCCTCAAAGAGTATCCAGAATTTACATATCCAGAAAAAGGATAAGTATGTAACCTAGGAGAACAATTGAACTGATTCCCAATTAAAGAGTGATAAGGGAAGTTAATGCTATGATCATGTATCTTGGATTCAAATATAAGCAGTCTAATAGCAGTGGGCTTGTCTTGTGAGCTGAATTTTCCTCTACTCTCCAATTTGCAGCAGTACAATTGTACAATGTACAGTTGCTGAGTAAATACATTCTCCTTGTCTTATTCCCTATAATTAAGTCATGTTGTTAGGCCAATTGACTTGGTGACCAGAGATAGCAGATGCTTTGGCATTACACTGAAAAAGAAAGGAATTTCATTATAAAACTGATAAAAACTGGTATTATTATGTGAAAGTTTCTCTTTGGCTCTTGTTGTCTTGATTGAAAGAATTCAGTCAAGAGGCATGGTTAGTTTAAGTTGAAACATTTTTACAGAAAAAAAATTAAGCAGGGAGACCCAGTATGTGGGTAATAACAGTACATCAAATTATATGTTGTGTCTTAATCCTTAAGGTTTACGAATAGTTATGAAATTGGAGGCATATTCACAGTGCTCAGAGAACCTCCTAACATTCAAATAATGGTTGACAAGATATCTTTTAGAGCATTTCTGCCTATGGAAGTCCATAAATTGGAAAGTCAAAGCTACAATATAAATTATATATGTATATGTATTATATATACACATACACACACATATATATACATATATATATATATGTATATATGTGTGTGTGTGCCTTTTAATTAATTTGAGGATGGGTTTGTTAATCTTATTGTTTTCAAAGAACCAACTTTTTGTTTAATTGATCCTTTATATTGTTTTTGTTTGTTTCTATTTTTAACTAATTTAAGACCTGAATTTTATTATTTCTTGTCTTCTTCTCATGAGTATAATTCCTCCTTTGTTTATGTTCTAGAGCTTTCTAGTGTGTAGTGTTATATTAGCAGTATGAAATCTATCCACTTTTTTCAAATCAAAACTCATCAGAAAAAAAATAGAGGAATACAGTATATACTCACCAAAAGAAAAAATCCACCAAGTGGACATTGCAATACTTAAAGCCTGAGCCCCAAGCACAAGGTCACCCAAGTTCACAATAGAACTTAAAAAAAAGTTCACTATACAGCTTAAATCACATGTTCACTTTCACACACTGATAGTGGAGACTTCAATATTCTATTCTCACCAGTGTACACATCATTCAGACAGAGATGAAACAGAGTAATACTGAACCTAATTGACATTATAAACCAAACGGGTCTAACAGAACCAAACCATTTCACCCATGCATAACAGATATACCTTCTTCTTATCACCTCATGGAACTTTCTCCAAAATTGATGGCATACTCAGAAACAAAACGAGGCTCAGCAAATGCAAAAACACTAAAATAAGCCTCTGTATCCTTTCAGACCACTATGTATTAAAGCTGAATATCAGCAATAATAGAAACAATGGAAAGCCTAAAACCTCAAAGAAATTAAATGAATGAAAAATGGATCAAAACAAATTCAAGGCTTCTTTAGATTCAAATGAAATAAATACAGAAGATACTCAAACTTATAAGACATAATGAAGGCTGTTCATAGCACTAAGTGCCTATATTTTAAAAAGTGGAGAGATTTCTTACTACTAACATAACATAGCATACTAGAAAGCTATAGAATAAAAAGAAAGATAAATAATACCCATAAGAAGAAGACAAGAAATAATGAAACTCAGGCCTCAATATCAATAAAATAGAAACAAACAAACAACTACATCCAAAAAACAATATAAATAATCAATTAAACAAAAAGATGGTTCTTTGGAAACAATCAATAAGGTTGTCAAACCTATTCTCAAAATAAAAGACAGAGAAAGAATAAAGCTACTATAAACATAGTTGAACAAGTATCTTTGTGAAATGGTGGAACATTTTGGTGGGTTAATTTTGGTGTGTTAATTGCTGAGTCTTTAGGTAGAACTATTCTATGTTTTCTAAGAAAGCTCCAAAATAACTTCCAGAAAGGTTGTGCAAGTTTACAATCTCAGCAATGAAAGAGTGTTCCCCTTGTTCTCCTTGTTCAACATACTAGGTAGCATGTGCTACCACTTGAGTTTTTGATCTTAGTCATTTTGACAGGTGTAAGATGGAATCTGAGTTGTTTTCATTTACATTTCCCTGATGACTGATGACTTCGAACATGTCTTTAAGTGCTTCTCGGCCATTTGAGATTTTGCTGTTGAGAATTCTCTGTATAGCTCAGTGCCCCACTTTTTAATTGGGTTATTTGGGTTGTTGGTATTTAACTTCTTTAGTTCTTTATACATTTTAAATATTAGCCCTTTGTCAGATGTAGGGTTGGTGACGATCCTTTCCCAATTTGTTGGCTGCTCTTTTGTCTTATTGACAGTGTCCTTTGCCTTTCGAAAGCTTTGCAGTTTCATGAGGTCCCATTTCATCAATCATTGATCTTAAAGCCTGAGTCACTGCTGTTCTGTTCAAGAAATTCTCTTTTACCAATGCATTCAAGAGTATTTCCCACTTTCTCTTTATGAGATTTAGTATATCCAGTTTTATTGAGGTCCTTGATCCACTTGGACTTGAATTCTGTGCACGGTGATAGATAAAAATCTATTTTCATTCTTCTACATATAGACATCCAGTTAGACCAGCACCAGTTGTTGAAGATGCTTTCTTTTTTTGTATGGTTTTAGCTTCTTTATCAAAATAAGGTGTCCATAGGTGTCTTCAATTCGATTCATTAATCAACAAATCTGTTTCTATGTTTCTATACCAATACCATGCAGTTTTTATCACTATTGTTCTGTAGCCAGAAATTGGAAACAACCTATAAGTACCTCTACTGAAGAATGGATAAAGAAAATGTCATTTAACTACACAGTGCAATACTATTCAGCTATGAAAAACAAGACATTAATTTTGTAGGCAAATCAATGGATTTTGAGAATATCATCTTAAGTGAGGTAACCCAGCCCCAAAAGGACATACATCATATGTACTTACTAATAAGTGGATATTAGTCATAAAATACAGAATGCCCTTTCTATACTTTACAGACACAAGGAAGCTAGAATGGTCATGGACAGATGGAGGGAGGAAACTGGGTAGAGAGGAGATCTGGAGGGAGTAGGGGGCTCTGCACCAGGTGTGCATAGGGGGGCACCTGAGATGTTCAGATGGCCATGAGAATGAATGGAAATTGGAAATTGAAAGGGGTGGGGAGGTAGGGGGTATCCCCATGAAGAGACTGTGATCTGAAATAGGGGAGATATCCAAGAGTCATCTTTTGTGTGTCCTTACTGTGACTCACAGCCTTGGGGATATGGAGCCTAGGTAGGCTACCTCCTCTGCCCAGGCAGGAACCTTGGTGGAGCCGTGGGGACACCAACCCACCCATAGTACTTTTAACCCAAAATTTATCCTGTCTACAAGAAATGCAAAGATTGGGGATGGAGAAGAGACTAAAGGAAAGGACAACCAATGATTGGCCCAACTTGAGACTCATCCCATAGACAAGCACCAATTCCTGACACTATGAGTGATACTCTTTTATACTTACAGACAGGAGTCTAGCATGGCTGTTCTCTGAGAAGCTCCACCCACCAACTGATTTATACAGAGGCAGACACACAAAGTTAAACAAGGGATGGAGGTTGGGAACTCTTATGAAAAGAATAGGAGGAAGTATTGCAGCCCCGAAGGGGTTAGGAACTTTACAGAAAGTCCAACAGAATCAACTAACCTGGGCCCTCAGGGCTCTCAGAGACTGAACCATCAACCAAATATCACACAAGAGCTGAAACTAGGTTTTCCTGCATATATATATATATATATATATATATATATATATATATATATGAATATATGACAGAAGGCAGCTATCATCCTTGCAGCCATCTTGAGCCATATACCCTGACAAAAGACTTGATTACAATAGCCTACAACAGCTGAACACACTCTGATAACATCTTGTTTTAGATACCCAGGATTTTCCTTTGGTGTGTGAGACTTAAAGGTGTGTGACTTAAGGGTGTGACTTAGAGATCAGATTCAGAGACAAGACCTAAGGGCATGACTTAAAGGTGTGACTTAAAGGCGTGGCTTAGAAGTGAGACATATAAAAGGTGGAAGACTGGAGAACAGACAGAGTGTGATTCAATCCCAGTTTATTCTTCAGTCTCTCTTCTCTTCAAGTCCCTAGTTCCAAGTTCTAGTTCCTAGCACCTAATCCTAGTTCCAGTTGCTAGTCTTTTTCCCAGTACAAGTGTCTAATCCCTAGTTGCCTGTCTCAGTCTCAAGTGCCGACTCCAAGTGCTTAATAATTAATAATAATAATTTGTAGCTTTCTTCTGTCTCAAGTGTCTAATACTACTTTCAAGTTCTTCCTCCAAGTGCCAAGTGCCCAATACCTAATAATAATAATTTCTTCTGTCTGCCTCTCATCTTTTATATGTCTCACTTCTAAGCCATGCCTTTAAGTCACGCCTTTAAGTTAGCTTAGTCTTAATTTGGGTCCCAAACTACTAGAGTGAGAGCTATCCCAAAAACTGTTGTCTGTATGAGGTAGTGTTTTTCTATCTGGGTTGGCTTGTTTGGCCTCAAACAAAAGTGGGAGAGGAAGGGTCTAGCTTCACAGAGACTTGAAGTGCTAGGGTAGGAAGATACCAGGGTCAGGGATTAGGGGCACACTGGCTAAGAGGAGAAGGGAAGGAGGAGTGGAGAAGGACTATGGGAAAGGGTGACCTGGGTAGGGGCAGTGAACAGGATATGAAGTGAATAAGTAAAATCAAAAACAAAATGCAGAGAGATACCAAATTAACAAAATTATCAATGAAAAAGAGGCCAGAACAACAGATACCAAGAAAAGTCAGAGATTTATAAGGACATACTTAAAAACCCATCCTACACCAAATGGACAAAATTAAAAGAACTACATAATGTCATCAATACATACCAATTAACAAAGTTAAATCAAAGTCAGTGATCTAAACAGAGCAATATTTAACTACAAAGGAGTTTTCTAACCAGGAGACAATGATACCAAGATCCAAGAAGTTTCTTCAATATCTAACTTCCTGGATAAAAAAGAAGTGACACATACAAAATATAGCTATACTTTTTTTCTTCAATTAGCGGATATTTAATTATTTACCTGTTTTCAGAATGACTTTCAGTTGACAATAAAACGGTCATTTTTGTAACTTGATAATCTATGCTTAATTAGTGTTCCATAACATATATCTTTACTTCCTAACTGACATGTTCAGACCCTGAGAGTAATCCAGAATCTAAAAAAGAACAAAGAACAAAACAAAATACAATAAAAGCAGGAACAAGTATAAAAACAAAATAAGAAGCACTCCAGGTTATAGAGTTTCTTTGGATAAGATACCAATTCATAATCTTTTTATCTAAAACCAGGCATTTTGGCAGGATTCAGAGGATCTGGTATGAAGCTCAGATTTTCAATAATGAAGATCTAAAGTCCTAAAATGGTTCTAATTTAATCTGCCAAATGGTTTACTGTTTAAATAGTACATTAACTTTTTATTTGAAGTTCTTTATATGTTTTCATTGCTATATGAGGCTGGGATTCAGTGAATCTGTATACTCCATATCACTTTATTGTGAGAATCTATACTTGTAATTTTTGTGTTAGATTGTCATGGTCTCAATGAAACTGATTTCTGCAATTGTTAATGGACACCATGCAGTCCTGCTCAGTTTATTAGAATGTCTCAGATCTCAGGCACAGTAATTGATTTAAAGTGGATTTGTGTCCCCAGCAGAGTCAATGAAATGCAACCCTAAATTTTTTGGTCTATGGTAAGAAAATAATATGTTTCTTTGGAAACATTAGGAACTCTACAGTTTTCTGGGATCAGAAAGAAAGAAAAATACATTGGAGGATGACAGACTCCTAGGAATGAAAGGAGAAACTTGCTGATAAATTTTCAGCCGTTGAACGCAATCATACCGAAGCTCAATTACACTGTGAAATATTCATCTATTTTACCCAACAATTATAGCTTGTGGTGTTTAGAACAATATATTCTAGCAAAGTTTATAACAACCTGATGAATATATATATATATATATATATATATATATATTCACCATAGACTTTATATATATATAGTAAATATATATCCTCATAAAGTATATATATATATATATATATATATATATATATATATATATATATAAACCTTTATATACTTCATGAAAGACTTTTGTGAAAATGGTACTTGTATGATTATATAGAAATAAAAACATTTGTAAGGTTAGAAATATTCTTCAGGGGCTGGAGAGATGGCTCAGCGGTTAAGAGCACTGACTGCTCTTCCAGAGGTCCTGAGTTCAATTCCCAGCAACCACATGGTGGCTCACAACCATCTGTAATGAGATCCAATACCCTCTTCTGGTGTGTGTTTGAAGACAGCTACAGTGTACTCATATAAATAAAATAAATAAATCTTTAAAAAAAAAAAAGAAATATTCTTCAAGTAGAAGTACTGTAAGACATGTTTTTAAAATAGAATATGCATAATAAAATATCAACAACATACTCAACTACTCAACTCACAAAGACAGCCATAAAATCTCCCTTGATTTCCAGCAATACTTTTACGTAGAGTAAATAATGTGTGATTTAAACTCACAGATAATGTTTACACTTATATAGTGTTATTTTTAGAGAAATGAAATACTTTATTAGATTTTAGCTTTTTAGCACTGAGGACTTAAAATGTTGTACAGCTATGACTTTGCAGACAAGTGATACAGTATCATTGTGACTCTTAAATAAAGTCCATGTAAGGAATTGTTTATTCAATAATTTTTAATAAAATTACACAATTTTGAAAAATGAAAGGAGAAAAGTATACTCACCAAGGATTTCAATTTAGAAATAATTTCAAAAGAGAAATAGCTATTGTTCCATATAAGAGATCAACAGATGGCTGTCTCTATTTTATCCTTTCTATTTCTAATTTATTTTTTTTCATAAAATATATTCTGATTATGGTTTCTCCTCCCTGGTTTCTCGGAGACTTTTCTCACCTTCTCTCCTCTTTAGACCCACATTGCTGCTGTTAATTTGAAAGCAAGCAGGCAACTAAGGAATAATAACAAAATAAAATAAAACAATAAAATAAATAAGACTAGGGCAAATAAACAGAAGCAAAGGAGCCAAGGAAAAAGGCATAAGTAATATGTATAGGCCCAGAGACACAAAGAGATTTTCTTATACACAGGCAATCCTTAAAAACAAAAAGCCAGAAGTCATAATGTATAAGTAAAAAAATAGTAAGGATAAAAATCTGATAGAAATTATGAGATAGAGAACCCCCAAAAGATACAATTGAATTTGTTTTGTGTTGGCCATCTACTCCTGGTTATAGGATCTGACCATAAGAGTTGGCTGTTTCCCCAGTGAGACTCCCTTGGAGAAAATGAACTGTCATTTGCAAGTGTTTTTTATTGGAGACAGCTTCTAGGATAGGGATTGGGGCATGTGTCCTTTTCTTCTTTCAGATTTAGGACCCCATCTGGTGCAGACCTGAGTAGGCTCAGCGTCTTTGATTTCATATGTATATCAGTCCTGCTGTGCTTAGAAGGATTTGTTTCCTTGGTATCTTCCATTCCTAGTGGTTCTGAACGTTAATCCTTCATCTTATTTTGTAGTGTTGTCTGGTCCCTGACTGGAGCTATTTGATGAAGACATCCCATTTAGTGTTGTGTGTTTCAAGGTTTTTCATTCTCTGCACATTATCTGGCTCTGAGTTTCCATATTTGTTTCCATTTGCTGCAAAAGAAAGCTTCTCTGATAATGGCCGAGCAAGGCACTGATCTGTGAATATAGCAGAATGTCATTTTATTGCTGTTTTTCTTTATCCAAACAGTAGAATTTGGGTTTTTTCCTCCTAGGCCTTTGGCCTATTTCAGGTACTTGGTTACTGATGTAGCATCAAGTACAGGTTCCATCTCAATTACCAGGTCATAATTCACATCAAATATTGGTAAGTTACTCCCACAACCATTGTGGCACTATTAAGCCAACTCTTTGTTTCATTGATTATATATAAATTTGTTTTTGTTTGATTGATATCAGTATTGTGTTCAATTATTTCTTGGTATCTACTCCTCTTGAGTGTTATTTCTTTTTTGTTGTTGTTGATCTACCTTTTTGTCTTCATTGGATATTTTATTCACATTTCAGATGTTATCCCCTTTCCCCATTTCCTCTTGGCCCAGAAACCCACTATCCCATTCCCCCTCCTACTGCTTCTATGAGGATGTGCCCCCACCCACCCACATACTCCCATCTCTTCACCCTCAAATTCCCCCATACTGGGGCATTCAGCCTTCACAGGACCAAGGACCTCCTTTCCCATCTTCCAGTTTTATCTGTGCTGTTAAGTTAATAATGAGATTTTTTTTTAATTATGTAGGATCTTAGTGCCATGAACTTGCATCTTAGAACTGACTTCATTGTGTCCCATAAATCTGAATATTTTGTGTTTCCATTTTCACTTAATTCTAAAGAGTCTTGATTTCATTTCTTATTTTCTATGTTGACCAATCTTCATTTAGCAGTGAGTTGTTTCTACATTTCAATTTCAAATGTAGAAGTGTTCCTTCAGGCTTCATAGAAGGCTTATAAAAATGGTCTGGGTGAGTAAAGATTAAAACTCAGATCGTTCTGATTTGGTACTGGTGCTGGGCCAGCACTTCTAGAGTCTCATCCAGATCTGATCATTTTACTTTAGTTAATTAAGCACAGCCTAGTTATGGGGAAGATGTTTTCTGATAATAATAAACCCAGACTCATGTGCACAAAGATTTTTAGACACGTTTACATGGAGATTCTTTACAAAGTATATCTGGCCTCTTTGACAAAGATGGATGATTTTCTCAGCCTTTGGGTGTTGTTGTACCCAACTTTAATCCATGGTAGTCAGAAATTCTGTATGTTGTTCTTTTTTTTTTTTTTTTCTTCTATCTGTTGAGACTTGTTTAATGTTGGAGTATGTGGCCAATTTTGGAAAAAGTTCCATGAGGTACTGAAGTTGTATTATTTTTTGTTTGGATGAAATGTTTGTTAATTATTTTTTTGCATCATTCATTTATAATATCAGTTAGCTCTAGCATTTCTCTGTTTAGTTTTGTCTAGATGATCTCTTTATCAATGAATATGGAGTGTTGATTTCTCTATCAATATGGTATCTATTCTATCAATAAAGATATGAATATATCTACAGAGTATGAGGATCAATTTGTGACTTAAGTAGTATTGTTTCTTTTATGAACTTGTGTGCCCTGGTGTTTGATGAGTAGATGCTTAGAATTGCAATGCAATGTTGGTGGATTTTTTCTTTTGATGAGTACATAATGTTCTTATCTAGTTCTTCTGATTAACTTTGTCTTGTCCATTATTAAAATGGCTACACTAGCTTGCTTCTTGAATCTGTTTGCTTGGAATATCCCCCTAACTAAAACAGAATAGCCCCCTAACTAAACCAGGAGTGGGGTATAGCTGTGTGATAGGCCAGACTACGATTTTGTTAGAAGGAATGTGGACTTTGGGACTTCAGATTAAAAAATAGAAGAAAGGGGTTATAAAATCTTCCCAAAGCTAAGGAAAACCACTGAGGCCAGGCATACATCATGGGTGTCTCTTCGTGAAAACCCAGACAGGTCCAGTGAGGCTGTGAAGATGAACCCTGGATTGTTGACCCAAAGATGTCAAAGATTTCTAGGATACCTGTCAAGGAAAAATGCTAACATGGAGTGAGTGGAAGCAACCTAAGAAAAAGAAGTGTGTTACAGTCACCAAAGCTAAAAGGAGTTGGACATCTGAAGAATATTTTGACATCCAACATAGAGATAAAGAGTTTAAAGTTTCTCCAGGTGAGTTTTGGTCTTGCTTTGGTTGGGTATTCTCACTATGCAGCTTTTGAGAAAGTAGTGCATATATCTGCTACTATATGTTGGAAGCATGTGACCTGCTTTTCATCTTGATTTTATAAAGGATTACAAGACAGCTAAGAGACTGAAATAAGTTTCAGAAGAGACTGAATTTTGGAGTTTTACAGGGTTGTGATTGATTTAGATTGTGGAGACTTGCAAAGCTGGATTTAATGTACTTTTTCACTGTGATACAGCTATAAGCCTATGGGGCTATGGAGTGAAAGGTGGTGGTTTGAAAGAAAATGGTTCTCATAAACCCATAGGGAGTGATTCTAGTGATACGAGAAAGTGTAGTCTTGCTGAAGTAATTTTGGCATTATCAGAGAAAGATTGCCTCAGTATCTCTCTGCTGCCTGAGTATCCATATGTATAACTCTTAGCTCCTTTCCTATCAATGTGTATGCCTGTACTCTGCAATGCTTCCAATAATGGACTAAGCCTCTGAAACTGTAAGCCCTCCACACTTTTCTTTATAAGAGTTGCTGTAATCATAATGTCTTATCACAGTAATAAAAACCCTATGCAAGATAGAAGTTGGTACCAGGAATGAAATAGACATTTATAAGCAATGGGAAAAAGGATGAATTTTTGACTCTGTAGACTCATACTGGCATCTTGGAATGATTATCAAAATGTGTTTTCCATAATGTTTGTACAAGTTTACATTCTCACACAAGTGTATTAAGTCTCTCTTTATCTACATACTTTCCTTCAAGCTGGAGTTCTGCCTGGCTTTATTTTTACAGGTCTTGTGTTTGGTGACATAGATTCTATGAGTTCAAGTTGTTGGTCAAAGTGGTCCCATAGACAATTTGTGGTCTCAAATATTGCAGGCCAATGCCATTGGTCAACCCCCACAACCTGACAAGAAGAAGATATTTCTGAAGACACCACACACACACACACACGCACACACACACAAATATATAGCTGGAGGGAACAGTAAAAATTTCAGGCCATTTTTAGTGATGGTAGCCAGAGTTCTGGACTTGCTTTTTTTATAGGGATAGAAGAGTACATAGTTTCTATTGTCCTAGGACTCTTGGTACAGTAACATACAATTTTCTTATTAATAATCACCATGTATTAAGAATTTCTTGATCCTATAACAGCTTTCAGAAATGCATATTACCAATGTTCCTTCCCCCATTCTTCTATGTGAGACCTAGAAGGTGGTGATTTTCATTTACCTTTCCTTTGCATGAGGTGACTTTGAAGTATTAGCTAATATTATTTAATGACAAGTATGCAGTACTGTTCTCTTGCTCTCAAGAATGTTGTGAGAAGATAAACGTGAAAGTGAAATGGCAAAATAAATGAACCAGAAAATAAGACCCCTGAACAAGGAAATTTTAGTGCCTAAGCCAAGCAAGTAAAACCTTCGAGGTTAATTATAAAACCAGTTTATTATAGATTTTAAAAAGAAAACAATTTTGTGGTTTCTTATCACCAAGGGCAGCTTCTGAAGCTCCAAATAGAATTTCCTAATGAGCATGGAAACAAATCTGTTTCTTTATTTTCCAGACACTATGTAGCTTGGCTATAAACTAGTACTGACCAGCTGTTTCTGTTCCTCCCTGAATGTACCTGGCCTTATTGCACACATTTGAGTTTGGAAATGATTCATGCTTCTTCTTAAATAATATCCTTGCTTTAGTGCATGGTCATCCTGTTACTGGCTTCTGGAGTGGTTCAATAAGAAAATGGCAACAAGAGTCTTTCCGAGAGTTGCAGAAGAGTGTCAGTGCGGAGTCTCAATTCTTTGACCTTGTGTCTGTATCAGTAAGTGTTAGGCATCTTGATGACCTTATATCTAAACTTCCAGGATCCAGTGAAGGTTTTAGAAATGGAATGGAGTCCAAAATAGGCTAGAAAATGGAAAGATGGCAAGTCACAAGACTGCAAATGCTGTAGTGAACTGCTATCAAACATGTTCAGGAAATCTTTGGGATTTCCCAACCATGATGTTGGGAGACACATCTTTTTTATTGTAAAAGAGAAAATCAAGTCTAATAAAGTCCTTTGCAATTTTTGGAGCTCTCATCAGACAGCGAAACAAGGGATTTCTTCAGATTAGTGATGTCAATCTATAGCTGTTTGTTGTCCTTGTCAAAGGCCCATTGGAGGTCTGAGTAGTATAAGTCCAGAGGCCAGCATCAGGATTAGAACTCCTAACAGCAGACATCATGGGTGATTAATTTTTGCCTGGAAAGGAAAAAATAAGGGAATTATCAGGGAGATTTCTCTTCCCTGGATGTCAATTGTTATCCATCTTATATATAATTGGGCCTCGTTTTGTGGGGTATCTATTTATTTCATTAATCTTTTTGGCGGCCATTTAGCTGTGCCTTTTGTGGTATCAAACAGGCATATCAATCCTTGGCCCCATATGAGAACTGGGTCTTGGCCATTCCATTTAAGGGTAAGAGGGTCCTTCCACATAGTTGTGGCATAATTTTTATTGGTTTCAGTGATGCCAGAGGTAATCAGCGGCAGATTTGCCATGAGCGTTCAGTTTTAGAAAGTTAAAAGTGAGTAAGGCATGCTCCTTTCACCCTCAGAGAGTCATGAAGACACTATTTAAAGAAATATAAATCTTTATTAATAATCTCTTTTATCAAAGGACTATTATAAAACAGCCAATAATTAATCAATGTATAAATTATATCGATTAATGATAGCTTCTTCTACTTTTTGTAAAATTACTCCTCTTTTGTCAATTAATTGTTGAGGGACATTAGGATTTGCATCTCTCTTGAGAATATTAAACAGAGACTTAAATTCTTTTGTGAAGAGTTTAAAATAAGATATTAGCCAATAAGCATCTCCTGGAAACTTTTGCAAAATTATTTGAAATAAGTAAACTATCTTTTTTTTTTTTTTTTTTTTTTGCCAGACCCATTATCTGGGGTTTTGTTTTTTTTTGATATTTTACATATTTACCTTTCACTGTTATCTCCTCTTCCATTGTCCCCCAAACCCCCTTATCCCATACTCCCTCTTCCGATTTTTATGAGGGTGTGCTCCCACCATTCTCCTAATCCGGCATCTCTGCTCTCGCATTCCCCAACAGTAGGGATCCAAACTTTCAGGGACCATGACCCTCCACTTCCACTGATGCCTAACAAGGCCACCCTCAGTTACCTATACAGGTGGAGCCATGAGTCCCTCCCTTTCTGTTTTCAAGCTAGAGGTTTAGACTCTGGGAGCTCTGGTTGAGTATTTTGATATTCCATCTAAAAAATACCAAAGCACCCACACTTTGGTCTTCTTTCCTCCTCTTGAGTTTCATGTGGTCTATGCATCCTGTCTTACGTATTGTGAGCTTTTGGGCTAATATTTACTTATCAGTGAGTACATGCCATGTATGTTCTTTTGTGATTGGGTTACCTCACTCAGGATGATATTCTCAAGCTCCATCCATTTGCCTAAGAATTTCATGAACTCATTGTTTTTAATAGCTGATTAGTACTCCATTGTGTAAATGTACCACATTTTCTGTATCCATTCCTCTGTTGAAGGACATCTGTGTTCTTTCCAACTTCTGGCTATTATAAATAAGGCTTCTATGAACATAGTGGAGCATGTGTCCCTGTTGTATGTTGAAACATCTTTTGGGTATATGCCCACAAAATATGTTTCTGGGTTCCCTGAGGGAGAAGCCTAACTGCATAGGGATTGATGTCAATAGTGTCTCCTCTCCAGGAAAAAGATATCGGGATGGGTATGGCTCTCATGCCTCATTGAACAACAACAGGAGGACAGGAGTCATTACAAGGTCCCCTTTAATTACTGGAGGTCAGGCCTCAATTCCCACTTTGGCAAGATTAGAATCATCACAGCCCTTCTATACTTGGAGAAGGGAAGAGATGTCAGGGGCAGCCCCGCTTATACACTGAAGGCCTAAAATCAGTCATAAGCCTAAAATCAGCAATAGGCCTGACATACATGCCTGCTAACACAAAGTCTGGGTCTCTATGGAAAAACACTGAAACAGACTGCTATAAGCTATTGTAAACAGGCAGCTTTTATAGAAATTTACCATTCTGAATAGTCATAGACCTTGTAAATAGGCAGCCTTGGTGGATAGTACCAACTTAGATAAGGACAAGTGAATCATAGGCAGAGTCATAGTGACCTGACCCCTTAACCTTCACCCAGCTGATACCCTGTTCTGAAAAATATCTGTACTCCCCCTGAACACCTATGCTCCTGTGTCATCCCTTCCCCACATTCTGCATTTTTGTGTGTATAACCCCTGTGTTAAAAAGTAAAAATTATTATTTGATAATAAAATATAGAAAAAATATATCATTTTCCACTTGCTAATAATTGTATTTCAACATGAATAATATTTAGAGGATTGCAAAATCAGTACTACAATAAAACTCATACCTTCCTGTTACACTTCACTTTGATAATTAATTTTAAAATATTTTTAATGACATTTAATACTGTGAATTCTTAAAGCTTCAAAATATTTAGATGATTTTAAGATATTATTTCAACACTGATCAATTACTTTTAAGGTTTTATAGTTAGAGTTAAAGATGGATGTTTGATTAGAAATTCAACCCAACAACTTAGCATTTTCTACAAAAAAGCTGAACAGAAATGCTAAAATCATAGCTCCCAGATTTCCCCCATCATTTGCTTGGATACTCTCTTTCCAGCAGTGTGTCAGCCATTGCTCTTCTGACAGGTACTTGGGGTGCTTTCTTAGCTTCTTTGATATCCCCACCACCATGATCTCCTTGGGGTTTTCTAAATATTGAAATTCATGATCTCATGTGTTGTTCTTGCACAGGGTCTCTGCTAATCTTCTCTGTACTGTTCCAACTTTCATATATCTGCTGCTGAAGCAAGCCAATCATCGGCCATTGCTTTTATCATAGAGTCTTTGTCATCTATTAAGATTACTAAATGTCACTTTCTGTGATATAAACTTATGAAGTACTATGTACAATTTGCTGATTATATCCCACAGTCTTTCATAGCTCCAGAATTTCTCTTACAATGTACAATTAATATACATTGTGTTCTGAAATTTTTGCTGACAAGTCTTTGTATCACTTTAGCACATAATATGAGATCAGTAGATATTGCCTGGTTGATTGATGGGTCTACTGAATTGAATTTAAAATTTGTCCTATCACACAAAATGATTTTATCTTTCAACATACAAATAATATAGACAGAAACAGGATATTTAGAATCAAGAAAAATATAAAAGTAAAAAATGCTTTTAGAACTTACATATTACCTGCCTTATTTTTATGGAAGCTTCAAACTAAAAATAGTAAGATGTTTGGACAAATGACTCATGCAAAATAGGACCATTTTATCATAAATTATAATCTAAAGTTTAATATGAATGTATTTCATATTTTCTATTAGTAGAATTAATTCTTAAATTATATGAAATTGCAAGCATGTACAAAACTACAAAAATAATCCAAACATTTATGTGCCATCACTAAGATTTAACAGATGTTAGCATTTTGCCATATGTGCATCAAATCTTTTTTAAAATAGCAAATAAAGTGTTATGGGTTTCACTAAGGTCCCCAGCCTCTTATACATCCTTTACTTTCTAACTAGAAACTCACACATCAAAATGTTTGTGATTCTGTTGTGTGTCATGTTTCCAGAAACAGTATAAATGGGCTTGGTTTGTATGTCCTGGGGCTCAAAAATACACAATTACAAAAAGAAAACCAAAGGAAAAAAATGAAGTTTGTGACAATAGCTTAGCCAGTAAAATGCTTGCCTTGTAAGTATGAAAACATGAATTAAATCCCCAGATTCGATGCAGAAATGTTGGACATTTGATATGAATCTGTAATCCTAGCACTATCCTAGTAAAGAGGAGGTCACTGGAGCTTACTCATCAAGCAGTCCAGTGTCAATGGTCAGCTCTGAACCAAAGGGATGACCTACCACAAGAAGTAGATACATTTCTTGAAGATGACACTTAAAATTATCCCCCAACATCAACACACTTGCACCTGTGAACATATTTATATGTCTATATACACATATGCACATGAAATTCAAAACAGGCATATTTTATGGCTCATATGGACAGATTCAATCTATTTTTAATTCTTGGCACATAGAATCATTCATTTTACTATATTACAGAAGGCTTATTTGTTACAGTGTTGTTGGGTTTACATCCAAACTATGCAGATTCAGAGAAAGAATGATTTCTGTCTAAGGTCTTCGGCACAACTGGAGATCAGCAACAATTGCTAAGGCAGGGAGAACCTGACCTGATACAAAGAGATAGCTCATGTGTGTTATTTCAATAGCTCATTTTTTCTTTGCTTAATAAAAACAGTAAATGTATATACTGTGCACTAACCAAACATATGCACCATTAGTATTTTCTCTCTAGCTTTTCCTGCCCAACCTAAAACTAAGGCATGTAGGATTAGCCTTGAAACACATATTGTTTAGAATAAAACATCTTGCATAAAATAAAAACCTGTCAAAATAAAACTTCTCCAAATTAAAGGTTCATTAACATGTAAAATCAGCCTTTATTTGCATGCATTATGTTTTACATGAATGGATTCACTCCATGTACTTTTTAAAATTGAACTGGCTCATTGACTTTATTTTATATATTGCTCTTGCTGCCAGGTTGGTATAGTCTACTCACTTTAACTGCTGTCAAATACTGTGCTGGGCTAATCAAGCACATTTCATTTTTTTCTACTGTGTTTAAAGTTTTTTCTCTTAATTCAAAAAGTTGTTTTTATACTTGTGAGCAAAGTTAAAGCAAACATTCTCCTCCAGCTCTCTCTGAATAGGTGTAGCACTGTCACCAAGGTAACCTATTAGAGTGAAATTCTCTACTGCAGGATGTGTCCATCTTATGCAAACTGCAAAGCAACTGAAAAGCATGCACTCTGTCCTTTCATTATCTTTTTACTTCTCTCCAGAGACTGGTGCAGATGACGCTCACTTTTCTTTAAGGTTTTGCCTGCTCTTTCAAGTGCCTTTCTAAACATTCCTTAGGAAGTCACCCAGTGCACATGCTTACTTTTATTTCCATCGTATCTACAGTCTCCTCCCAAGATTATTTCCTTGAGATCTGGTAGATACTATAGTTACAAGATATATATTTGGCATAGACAGTCCACGTATTTGACAGTCACATTCTAATGACATAACGCAAATGTAAAATTCCTATCTCCTGGTAACATCACCATGTTATAGCAGAGCAGAATAGTTATGTGTTTCTGGCATTTTTAGTGTCCTCAAACCTATTACATTACCAGTCTTGTAATAAGTTAGCATGTATAAATATGTTTGCTGATATTTGATACAAGTACTTGATAATAGTGATAATAATGGCTATCTCAAGTTTCCTATTACTGTAAAGAGACACCATGGCCACAGTAACTCTTATAAAGGAAAACATTTAATTGGTGTTGGCTTACAGTTTCAGAGGTTAAGTCCATTATTGTCATGATGAGAACCATGGTAACCATGCAGGCAGACATGGCGTTGGAGAAGGAATTAAGGATTATACAACTCGTTCCACAAGCAGCAGAAACAGCCATGTACTACACTGGGCATATCTTGAGCATATATGACCTCAAAGCTCCCACCTACTATATCACACTTCTTCCCACAAGGCCATACCTACTCTGACAAACCCATACGTCCTCAAACAAGCCCACACATCCTAATAGTGCCACTTCCTATGGATCAAGCATTCAAACACAGGAGTCTTTGTGGGCCATTCTTATTCAAACCACCACACTGACATATGTTCTTCTCTATCACGTGTCATATAAAGTGTATTGTTTATGTTTATTAAAATCTGTTTACTATTATGTTATATACCTTCCAAAAGAGCAATCTCATGCAATCTTGTTGTTTACCACTTCTCTTCACTTTCTCGACTGCTTCATTTCATCTCATATCTGTGCAAATTAAGCCAATAAAATTGTGGGGGAAAAAAAAGGCTTGGGGATCCCGCGGTTCCTCCTGCAATGCTGTGAGTAGTCGGCTGGGAACGCTCTGGGTTTCTCCAGCTGGAAGTTGGGCCCAGCTGTTCATTAACTAAAAGCCTCTCCCTGGCTCCTCAGGGTTCCTCATAGCGGCGCAGCCCCAACACAGGAGGAAACCCAAGGGCTTCCTCAACTGGTTTATTCACATGGCGGATCGTGGATGGATCTGGATGCATACCCCCAAACCCAGGATCGACCTGAGTTAAAAGGGGAGGGGAGAAGGGGGAGGGGCTGGGGAGGAATGTTTAATGGGCTCCACCTCTGGCCTTCAGGTACCTCATTAGTACGTAAATCTCTCTAGGGCCTGTTTGCTCCCTCCACCTGTGTACATGACTGAAGGGTGGAGGTGGAATGGAGATTAGACCTCGTGTTTGGCCCAAACAATCACACAATAGAATCCTCTAGAAATACAACCTCCACATCATCATGCACAATATGCCTATATCTTGAAATGAAACAAATATTAGTTATTCATTTGATGTTAATCTTTTATTAAACACTGTGAATTCAGCTCAAGATGTGGTGAGCAAGCCCAGAATATTATTCCTCTTAAGTTGTTTATAACCTGGTGCAAGATGTTTACAGTCCCATGACTATTTTCAAGAAAATGATGTTTAATTATTGTAATCACACAAAGCCATGAAACTCATGTTAGCAGTGCTTCTGGAAAGAGAGTGTGGCTTCACTTTAGTAACTCCCCATGGAAACCATCTGAGAACATACTGTACTCAAAATGTCAGAGACAAGAAATGAAAAAAGCCCTAGAAATAGAAAGGGATAGAGAAAGGGAAAAAAAAGGAAAGTAAGCCAGATTCTGAGAGATACAGAGAAGACGAGCAATTTCAACACACACACACACATAACACACACACACACACACACACACACACACACAAATTAATAAATTGAAAACCTCAGATAAAAACTCGACATGACAGAGTTATTTTATATTTTAAATATTTGTAATAAACTTTACCTCTATCTTTTTTCTGAATTATATGTGTGTATATGTGTGTTTGCATTAGTGTGTGTTAGTGTATGTATTTGTATCTATATGTGTGTGTTTGTGTTAGTGTGTTTTTGTATGGTGTGGTATGTGATTTGTGTGTGTGTGTTCTCATGTGTGTTTGTGTCTCTCTGTATATGTATGTCTGTGTGTGCATTTCTGTGTGTGTGTGTGGCATGGTGTATGTCTCTGTGTATGTTGTATGTGGTTTGTGTGTGTGTGTGCATGTGTATGTGCATGAGTGTGTGTGTGCATGTGTGTGTGCATGAGTGTGTGCGTGTGTGTGTGTATGTGCATGTACCAAAATAGAGCTAGCTCTAGCTCTCAGTTACTGTTTTTGCTGGAATATTTTTCAGGTTCAGTCTCTTTTCTCCTTTTCCATTGACAACCAATACAACCTCAGGGTTGACCTTCATGCATTTGCAGTCAGCAATCCCTGGGGAAAAGGGTTTGGTGCTGAACCCTTTCTTCCTTCTACAAGCTCCAGGAACTCATTTGTCTGTTCTCTCCTGCTGGAACAGGCCATGCTCCCATTTTTTGTTTGTTTGTTTGTTTGTTTTTTGTTTTTTGTTTTGTTTTTAATAATAACCCTGCTTACGTTGAATATGCCCACACAATGCCACTGAGATTAATCAAATATTTCACTGGTTTTTTTGTTCACAGTTGTTATTGATTTGCAATTAAATGACATCAGATCATAAGCCTTTAATAGCTAAGAATTATATAATTATTGAACTCCAGTGGAAATGTTTAAAAGATGCTTGCATTTAATAACAATTGAATTCTAATAATCTCATGTCATAAATATTTGTGTTAACTCAGATTACTAACAAGAAATTTAAGCAATAAATCATTGAATATAGCAAGTTCATTGACTGTGTGCGTATGAATTTTTGTGTGTATGAATGTGTGTCCAGGTTGTGTCTGTGTGTGTACATGTGTGCAGCCATGAATGTGTGTGGCAACCTCAGGTGTTTCTCAAGATTCATCCTTATTTTAATTTGTTAAATGGTGTCTCTCACTGTCCTAAAATTTGTCAAATAGATTATCTGGTTGGCCCATCAAATCCCAATAATCCACCTGCCTCTGCCTCTTTTGTGGGGCCTTACAATCGCCTGCTATCACCATGCCACTGTAATTAATATTCATTCTCAGAGTCAAGCTCAGGTCTTTTTTCTTTCAGGTCAAACACTTTACCAATTAAGCTATTTATTGCTATAGCCCCTTTATGTTCTGTTATCCATAGCTACATGATGCTTGGGTTAAGCTGTCATTTCAGAATTGACTAGATATGCTTCCTGAAAATATAACCCCTAATTTTTCATTATTTTGGCCTTTGGAAATTTGGACATAATTTCTTCAGGCTACTATGTCTTGCTTCTAATATCTGATACCACCATATTAAAGTTTATTCCATTCGCTTCATGGTAACTGTTGGCTTCAGTGGTTCTGAGTTATGCCAAGCACCATAGGCTTCTCTAGATACTTTAATTTTTTGAACCAGAAAGTAGCACCCTGTTCACCTTGAAATTACACTCTAGTAAGTAGGAAAACTCAATAGATGAATAATTACTGAATAAGATGTTTTCTCAGTGTTCTGAAAGAAATTGAGGACTATTGAGAAGAGTGTGTGTGTGTGTGTGTGTGTGTGTGTGTGTGTGTGTGTGTGCCTACATAACTTTCTGTGCACCACATGTGTGCAGGCATTCGAGGTGCCCAGAGGAGTTCCATGCATCTCTTAAATTGAACCCAGGTCCTCTACAACAGTAAGAACTCTTAACTCTCGAGCTATTCCCAAGGATGCTTCTAGGTGGCATAACCGTGTCTTCTGAACAGGGGACTTATCAAGGTCTAAATGAGCGATAAGAACAAAGCATGGCATTACTTAGAGAACTTGTATTTCTTTTAGAAGAAAGAATCCATTTAAATCCTGAGACAGAGACAAAAGGCAAAAGCAAGTTAAAGAGCCTGGAAGAGGCAGATCTAGTAGGCACTTGCCAAGCACTGAGAAAAGTAAGAGCTTTTTCTGGGGATGCAATGAGAAGCCACTGGTGAGCTCTAAGCATGGGAACAATGAAATCTGACTAGCATTTAAAAAAAACACACTACAGATGCTGTTAGGCCAAGTGAAATTTTAGGTGCCAAAGAGTGGGTGATTAAACTTCTTCAAGGCTCATATGAGTTTTATTTTTATCTCAGGATAAGGCTCCTTCTTCTAGCATTCTGTTTCTTGTGGGAAATGTAGTTTATAAGGCTCATAACTTCTCTTTCCTGAGCATTATTTTTGTGGTGTCATTTGTTTGTTTCCATAAATGAAAAGCAATGAGGTTCAGCATCCCTACAAAATCAATGATGCCGAGTGACAAGGGGGTCTCTTGGATTTCTTAAAGACTAACACCGCCCCTGCTGTTTGATTGCTTGGTTGATCAGAGACAAATCTGTTGTGCCTTTGAGACAAGGAGGGTGTGTCTTGTTTCTTTCCAGTGGTGAAACATGGATCTGGCTGGTTGGACCTTAGATCTATATTCTGTCATGTGAAGGCATTGGTCTAGAACATAAGTCAGCAAATGGACACTCTTAAGGGCTAGCTAACACTTCATTCTGAGGGACCATCGTGGATTGTGTGGTATTTTTATCATTATCCCTGCATTCTACAGACAGAAGCCAGCTATCCTTTTCAGGTAATCAAAATGTCTACAGACAGAAAAGACACTTTTGCCCCCATGCTGGGAGACAGTGTGCAAAATCATTGACATTTGAGAACTCGGAGTCTAGAAAAATTTCTTAGTTCTCTCTTTGCACTTGAACTTTAAATGCATCAGGAACCCTATCAAAAGTCAGAGACTCTGTTGCACTTTGGTATTTTGTGTTATTTACGAAGACATTTTCGGCAAAGAAATGTTGAGCTTCCCCCAAGCCCTTTTCTTCTTCATCGCTATGATACCAACTTCTTCCCCTGAAGTAACTCTTATCACAGAGCAGTCTTATTAGCACAATAGATAGACTGAAACCTTCAACACTGATGCTCAGGGAATCCAAGATTTTTTGCTCTGCAGGCATATAACTTTTACCTGTATTTGAGTACCTATGGCTCACTAAGGGAAGATATCTCTTCATTTGACTACAAAGGAATTTGAAACAAATTCAAATAAAGAAACCTAATACTTCTCAGCTGCCACAATTTTCTTCAAATCAGAGTTTCTCTTCATTCTTCTCCAATAATGTATATAAAAGATAGGTGACTCTCATTCAAACTTCAAAATTCTGTTTTCCATATTTGGATCAAATGTCTGTCTTTTCAGAATGATGCTTCTGGAAGCTCAAGCTGGTCACTGCTGACATAGTCTTGAATGTTTGATGTCTGCTATCTTGGGGTCTCTCTTTATACTCTCCTTTTGGAAACATTTCTATGCAGTCTTTCCCTGAGAATGCTATTCTGAATCTTTTACACTCAAAACATCTTCCAGATTCAGGAACTTGATTTGATCTTAAACTATGAGCTCAAGTACACCCTGGGCAACCACAAAAAACTAAAATGTTTGGTTTAGAGGCTATAGATTTTATAAGTCAAAGATGAAAACCTGTTAGAACAGTTACAGAATTACTAGAAGTATTTCTATTTACAATAAAACATATATAAAGAGGCAAAATTACAAAACTTATTTAATAAAATACTCAGAAAAGAGAAAGATGTATGTCATTGGCTCTTCAAATGATGACATAACTGTCTATCTATAGCTATATACCTATTATACATGATCATATACCATAGGCTTACTTCTAAGTTATTATATATCTGAGGATAATAATGAATTTGTGATCTTTCTGCTTCTACCTTCCCAGAACTGTGATTACAGGTGTGTGCAATGCCTGATGGTTTATGTGGTCCTAGGGATTAAACTCAGGAACTTATCTATAATAGGGAAATCCTCCACCACCTGAGCCTTACTTCTATCCTCTTTCCTTATTCTTACCCATAGATCTTTTTTGATGGACTAAAAAAAATAACCATAACCATTGTTTATAGGTATTTTTGTGTGTGGGCAAGGGTCTGTGTGTTTGTGTGTGTGTGTGCAAGAGTCTGTGTGTTTGTGTGTGTGTGTGTCATTGTGTGTTTGATTGTGTCTGTGTGTGCATGTGTGCATGCAGAACACCAGTTGCTAGCAGATATTTTCTTTAAATTATTTTCATTTTAATTTTGGTGACAAGCCACTCCCCACAGCTGGAGCTTATCAATTTGGCTAAAATTGTTAGCCTGCCAGCAGGTTCTGAGAGTCTTCTTGTCTTTGCTTCCACTGCATTGGGATTATAAGTAAGTACCACCATGCTATGATTTTTCTTTTCTTTTTTTCTTCTTTTCTCTTTTTTTCCTTTTCTTTTCCTTTATGGATTCTGAGAATCCAATTCAGGTCCTCATTCTTGTGGGATTCATAGAAAAATTGAGTGAGAAGTATGGCATAGTCTTCTGACTACCTCAGCCTTCCCCACTATCAACATCCCCCACTAAAGTAATTGATTTGTTTCAAAACTCCAATCTATATTGACCTGTCATTATGAAACAATGTCTGTAATTTGTATCAGTATCACTGATAAGTTTGTGTGTTCTATGAGTTTGAAGACATAATATGTCCATATATAAATGTTACCTTATGCAGTATTTTTGTTGCTCTGTAACTTGTGAAGAGGCTTTTTTGGGAATATAACAGATCATAAAAGTGTAAAGTCACAATTGAAACCAATCACTTCAGAACGGCCATTCTAACTGCGTAGCAGTTTCCTAAGGTAGATAGTTGGGAACTGGACATTTGTTTGTGTGGCTTCCTTAATCTAGTTCTATGATGTTTGTATCTGTGAGTTCATCATAATAAACTGATTTTAATTTTAAAATAATAATAATAAATGTGATAATGGCAGTCCTTAGGAGTGAACAACTATGAAATCTTATTGGATCCCCATTCCCACCTGCACAACTCTCATGAAGCCCCATGTACCTGAGCCAGGAGTAGCAGTCAATATGGCAAGAAAAGATCAATAAGCATTTTATTTGTAGAATGTATTAAATTAGTAGTTTTTAATTTAGCAACTGTATATCAACTATCCAGGATGTGTCAGCCAACACTGACTTCAGTAAGAAGTACCATGAGCCCAGCAGACAAAACAGAGAATATTTACTGGAAGGAAAGTTTCCTCAACTATTTGTCAACACCCACCAACTTCAATTAGTTTTGGAGTAAAGATACAATAAATATCATTCCTCTTGAACACAAAACCAACAATCTTTGCTTTTAAAATCTTTTAGTTGAGTTTTAATAACAGTTTTAAAGTCATGACAAAAATGAACTGGAAATGTAGAGATTTCTTATTAATCTCTCCACCAACAAATAGAAATAAACTTCTATCAAACTATGACCTCTAAACACAGAATATTTTTTTTATGTTGGATGGTCCTATATGTTATCCAAAGCCCATGTCTTACCTAGGGGTCCATTCTTAGTCTTATACATAGTATAACTTGCATAATTAGTGGTATGCATTCTGCATCATATCATGAGAAGAGCATTTGAACACCTATAAAACACACGGTCCTCTTATTCGATATCAAACCTTCACATTGAAATGATAGCATGCCATTTGTATACTAGATACAATCATTTCATTTAAGTCTATGAAGTATGCCACTCTGCTATCACCTTTTCTCTAGGATGTCTGTTGAAAACTCAGTTGAAAATAATCAGATTATTATTACATGTATAAGTGATGTTTTTCTTTCTGAACACATCTGAGATTCCTTTTTTTCCAATGTTGAAATATATTTCTGGATGTCTTAAAAATCAGATTGAAAAATTGAGGCACAATTGCCACACAAAACCTATATAAATTAATTAATGCAACCTGATATGTGCAGAGCTAGGCATATCCTTATGAAAGTAGAAGTGTTACCACAATCTACATAACAAGTCCATGACAGAGAACACTTATGCTCAAAAATTTTGTGCTTGCTTTTCTCTTTTCCCAGAGGAAACTCACAGATGTTCTTATGCACACCTAAATGTTTAATAAATGATGACAACTACTATCTACTCTAACTGTTCATGATCAGTTTAGATGATTCTAAGTACAACTTCTATTGCTGGCTGCACCAGAGATGATACATCAGAAGGTTGGACACTTGTTGAGCTTAAAACCCACCAGTTGAATGTGGAATCACCCACTATAAAAAAATCTACAAAACTTTCACTATTTTAGAAAGAAGAAACAACAGACATTTTGTAACAATTAACTGTCTTAGTGTGGCCAACTTGTATCTTAAGAAAAATATTTTTCCTAGAGAGAAAGAAATTAAAATTAAAAAGTAGGAGAATATCTTTGCAGCCTAAGAATGATTCTTTTCTTGATGATATCTGAGCTAGGCTGTAACAAGCTCACTACTTTCAAAAAAACCAACACTTTATTTGACCTGCCCTGTCCAATTTATCAAGAATTATGCTGAGACCATTTAAAATGCATTATTAAATTTTATATTATTATATTTTTATTATTAGGTTTTTATTGTTTTTTTTTAACATCTGTGGAAAGTCCAGCTATCTCGGTTGATGTACAAGACATTTGTGAATTGACAATTTTCCCTTTGACATTACTCTAGATATCTAATGAAATTCCTCTGATCTTTTCTTACACTCTGATAACCTATACCTGTCTCCTAAGCTGAGAGTCACTATCTTTCATAATCCTCTCTTAGCAATTTTCTAGCCATTGGCTTCCTCTGTTTCTCATTGACTGTAAATTCTCCCATTTGTCATTGCTGTAGTTTGAGTTCAAGTTGCTCTCTCTGTCTCTCTGTCTCTGTCTCTGTCTCTGTCTCTGTCTCTTTCTCTCTCTCTCTCTTTCTCTGGTTTTGACATCTGACAGAATGGCCCTGAGTAAATTCATTCTACCAGTTTCTACAACTGTCAGAATGACTTTTTCCTTTAATAAAGCTTCACTGGGATTCCATTGATGTTGTCAGTCATCTGGAACATGCAACCAGAAGAGAGAAACGCACTTAGGAGAAATCCTACAACAACAGATAGAGCTTTATTTTATTTATTTAATTATTGATTTTACATCTGGAGGAAATTCAGCTATTTCTGTTGATGTACAAGACATTTGTGATTTGAACATGTTTCTGGTTTTGAGTTTGTTATTGTGTTGTGGGATGGATCCTCCAAAACATTGTCAAACCCATATCACCCATCCTTTGTTCAGAGTTTCCTATATCAGTTTTACAGTATTACTAATTCATCGATTTTTTTTTTCATTCATTCTGTGTAAGCTGTGGAAAGAAGGGATTGCTTAATACTTCTGCTTGTCGACATTCCATCTTTCCACCATTTTTTTAAGCAACATTCCTTTCTCTGTTGTCTTCCTGCCACGTTCATAGATGTTTGGTTCATCATGAATTCATAAACCTTTTTCCAGGCTCTCTCTTCTGGTCTACTTCATTAGTTTCAGTTGCCATCTTTTGCAGTATATATTGAGGTCAATTAGTGTAGTAACTCAGTTTTGTTTTCTGTTGATCACAATTGCTTTGATTTATTAGTGCCTTGGGACTCCATACATATATTAGAATTTTTCCCATTCATGTGAAAAAATATCTCATATTTAGTGTTACCAGGTCTTTTTTTGAGTAGACTATGCCATTATCTGGTATTTCTGACACGGGGTTAATCTTGGCATGAATGTTGAGTAATGAAGAACATCCACTTGCAAAGAATTCTGAGCCCAACTCTGTTTCTTACTGATACCAGGCAGCTTAAACTTACTATATCCAATGTTTTCTTCTCAGCAAGATACCCTAGAATTCTAAGGAAGTGATATAACTGCTGTGGGCTTTTATTCATTGACATTTTAGTGTTCTTTATTATTTAGTGTTCTTTATTATTTTAATTTAATCATTGTTTCTACTGAAAACAAAACTTTAACAGTAGGATCTTTTAATATAATGCATGCTAAGTCATATGTCATTCTGTCATGTTGGGGCCCGAGCTGCCCCACTTTGGGTGGCCAAAAATGTTGAGACCCTCTCCACTCCGTGCTTGGCGGCCACTGTATCCCGGCCCAAGCTGCCACTCCGGTCCTCGGGTCGGGGTTCAGCAAGAGAGAGAGAGTGAGGACGGACTCGAAGAATGGAGACCAGACAGAGTGTGTTTCAATCCCGTTTATTCTTCAGTCTCTCTTCCTAGTCCAAGTCCCAAGTCTTGAGTTCCTAGTTCCTAGTTCCTAGTTGTACTCCTCCTAGTTCCTAGTTGTACTCTGTCCGTTCTCTTCCGAGTGTCTAATGTCTACTTTTACTCCTAGTGTCTGAATCTCTGTTACTCCAAATTGTTCTCTACGTTGTACTCTCTAAAGTGTGATTCTTTGATCTACCAATTGTTCTGTCTGTCTCTGCCTTTTATATGTCTCACTTCTAAGCCATGCCTCTAAGTCACACCTTTAATCATGCCCTTAGGTCTTGTCTCTAAATCTGATCTCTAAGTCACATTCTTAAGTCACACACCTTTAATCTCACACACCTTTAATCTCACACACCCAAGGAAAGTCCTGGGTATCTAAAGCAAGATGTTATCAGAGTGTGCTCAGCTGTTGTAGGCTATTGTAATCCAAGTCTCATGTCAGGGTATATGGCTCAAGATGGCTGCAAAGCTGATAGCCGCTTTCTGTTAAAAGTCGGCCCCCAACACTGTCGTCCTAAAGATGCTTGATTCTTCTATTGCCATAGACTGGCTGAAGAATCTCACACGTGTTTATCTTAGTGTTTATTATGAATTTTGTGATTGTTCCTCAACCTCAAGCAAAGATAATGACAATTTTAAAAATGAATATTTTCATTTTCTTAAATGTATGCATTGAAAAATTGTTACTATCCCTGTGTATAGAATATCCGAAAATATTTGTTTGAGGTATTAGATAAATTCTTGATTTGATTAGAAAATCAAGTATGTGAGGTTGCCCCCAATAGTATGCATTAGACAAGAACCTAGAACAAATATAGGGCATACCATTCAAACAATGGAGAGACCAACTGAATACAGACAGGACAGCTTGTCTTTCTGTCAGCACAGTGTATTCAGAATCTCTATTGCTAGCACTTCATGGTCTGCAAAGATATAGCACACTTTTTATTGTTCTTAAAGTATGATAATTTATTACCATAGCCATTTTAAGGCTAAAATTCAATAATATTAAATGTATGCATAGGATCTTGACATAGATTTCCCCTAAGTTGTGTTTGTAAATACACACCTATATGTAACTGTAATAGCAAATTGTTTTTTTCCTCTATTTCAAGTCATGAGTATATACTATTCCTGCCTCCTTGTGCGATGACTTTGAGCATAATAGATGCCAGACAAAGAAAATTTATGCCAAGTACGTTTACATGACAGAAGCTCATTGCTTATCACTTCATAATTCTCCAAAAAAAAAAAGAAGAAAAAGAGAGAACATAAGCCTTTCTCCTTTCCTTTCTATCAAACTAACAGTTTTGCTCTTGTTATGTATTTCACTTAAATAAAGTTCTGAAATTTTATCCATGCTTTCCTGGTCTTATACTTGAATAGTGTTCGATATTCAACATTGAATAGTGTTAACATATTGTGTTTCCCTTATATGATCCTCTCCGGTGTGTATTTGGGTTGCTTCTGCTTGTGGCTATTATGCATAAAGATGCTGTGGTAGTAGTGTAGCTGTCTGGTCAAGACAGGGCCCTCAAGTTTCTTTTAAATCTTATGCACCATGGTTCTATTTCATATGGTAATAACTATCTTAATTTGGATGAACCATTTTACGTTACCAGAAATATTATACAAGTCTTCAATGTTGTCTTCATGTCTTCAGTTACTCTTGATATTATCTTTGCTTTGAGTTTATTTACTTTTGTTATTTCTGATAGCAGCTGCATGACTTTGTGTATGAATGGATTCATTTCTTCCTTCTTTTTTCTTTGTTGTAAAAATGTATTCACTTAATTTACATCTCAATCACAACCTCCTCTCTGTCTTCTCTTCCCAGTCCCTTCCTCTTACCCTACTTCCTCTGATCCCCTTCCCCTTTCTCCACAGAGAAAGGGAGACTTTACATAGATATCAAGCCACCTTGACATATCAAACTTCAGTAGGATTAGGTGAAATATCTCTTATTGAGGCTAGACAAATCAAGACAGTTAGGGGAAAATGGATCCAAAGGCAGGCAACAGAATCAGAGACAGCCTATGCTACTGATGTTAGGGGTCACACATGAAGATCAATAAGCACATCAATTATATACATATAGGTGATCTAGGTTCATTCTATGTATGCTCTTTGGTTGGTGATGCTGTCTCTGTGAGCCCTTATCGACCCTGGTTAGTTGATTTTTTTTCTTTTAGGTTTTCCCTGACCCTTCTCACTCCAATCATTCCTACCCCACTTCCACAAGACTTCTCAAGCTCTGCCTAAGGTTTGGGTGTGGACCATCGCATCTGTTTCCATCAGTTGCTGGGCAAAGGCTCCCCGAGGACACTTACGCTAGGTTCCTGTCTGCAAGCATAGCAGAGTATCATTAATTATGTCAGAAATTCTCTCTCTCTCTCTCTCTCTCTCTCTCTCTCTCTCTCTCTCTCCCTCTCTCAGCATAGTTTTCATGAAGGGACAGCCATTGGAGGCCATTCCCTTAACTTCCTGTTGAAGATTTTTAACTTTTCTCAGATATGTCCTGCTTTATTGATCTAAGTTCTCTCTGGTTTCATTCTCCCCACATTTGATCTCTCTTGTTCCCCTCCCACCTGCATGTCCCACCCAGGTTCCTCCTTTCATATACCCCAGATGTCATTTTCCCCTTCTCAGTGGTATTCAAGCATTCTCCATGGGTTCTGCATGTAGGTTAGCCCCACTGGGTCTGTGGATAGGAGCAAAGTTATCCTGTTCTTTATAGCTAATATCCACTTATAAGTGAGTACTTGTTTTTTTTTTTTTTTTTTTTTTTTTTTTTTTTTTTTTTTTTAAATCTGGGTTACCTTACTCAGGATGATATTTTTTAGTTCCATCCATTTGCCTGCAATTTTCATGATGCCCTTGTCCTTAATGACTGAGTAGTAGTCCATTGTGTAGAAGTGCCATATTTTCTTCACCATTCTCCAGCTGATGGGCATCCAGGTTGTTTCCAGTTTCTGGCTGTTAAGAATAAAGCTGCTATGAGCATAGTAGAACAAGTGCCCTTGTGGTATGTTAGAGCGTCTTTTGGGTATATGCCCAGGAATAGTATACCTGGGTCTTGAAGTAAAACTAATCCCAATTTTCAGAGAAACTGCCAAGTTGGGTTCCAAAGTGGTTGTACAAGTTTGCTTTCCCACCAGCAATGGAGAAGTGTCCCCTTGATTCACATCTTAGTAAGCATGTGCTGTCACTTGAACCATTCTGACAGATGTAAGATGAAATGTAGCCTATTTTTTAAAGTGTTTCTTAGCCATTAGAGATTACTCTGTCAAGAATTTTCTGTTTAGCTCAAAACATTTTTAACTGGGTTATTTACTTTGTTAGTATAGAATTTCTTGAGTTCTGTATAGATTTTGGATAACAACCCCCTGTGGGATTTAAGGTTAATGAAGATTGTTTTCCCATTCTGTAGGCTGCCCTCCTGTCTTATTGAGAGAGTCCTTTGCCTGACAGAAGATTTTTCCGTTTTATGAGGTCCCATTTATTAATTGTTAATCTTAGTGCCTGAGCTGTTGGTGTTCTATTCATGAAGTGGTCTCTTATAGTTAATCCCCACTTTCTCTTCTATCATATTTAGTATATCTGGTTTCATAGTGAAATCTTTGATCCACTGGGACTAGAGTTTTGTGCAACGTGATAAATTGGATCTATTTGCATTTTCTACATGCAGACATCCAAATGAGACTAGCACCATTTGTTGAAGATGCTCTCAAAGAGAACTGATATCAATACTCCTCAAATTATTCAACAAAGTAGAAACAGCAGTAACATTTCCAAACTCACTCTATGAAACCACAGTTACCCTGATATGTATACCACACAAAGAGAATTTCAGACTAATTTCCCTTATAGACATTGACATAAAATGCTCAATAAAATACTCACAAAGCAAATACAAGAACACATTAAAAATATCAGCCACCATGATCAAGTAGGCTTCATTCCAGGAATGTAGGGATAATTCAATATAACAAAATCCATCAATATAATCCACCATACAAAAAAAAAAAATGAAAGAAACTCCATGTGACCATCTCATTAGTTGCTTAAAAAGCCTATGACAAAATCCAACACTATTTCATGATAAAAGTATTGGGTAAATCAGGGATTCGTGGCACACACTTAAACACAATAACGACAATATACAACAAGATGGTATGGAACATCAAATTAAACAGAGAGAAATTTAAAGCAATTTCACTAAAATCAGGGGCAAGAAGATGCAAACTCTCTCCATTTCTATTCAGTATAGTACATGAAGTTTAAGTTAGAGCAATGATACAGCTAAAGATGATCAAGGGAATACATATTAGAAAGGAAGAAGTAATGGTATTGCTATCCCAAGATGATATGATAGCATACATTAAAAAAAAAAAAAAAAAAACTCCAAAAATTCCATCAGGGAACTCCTACAGGTGATAAACACCTTCAGAAAAGTGCTTGAATGCAAAATTAACTCAAAATAAATCAGCAACCTTTATTTATACAAACAATAAATAGACCAAGAAAGAAATCAGGGAAATAACACCTTCCACAATAGTAGCAAGTAATACAAAATACCTTGGTGTAACTCAAGACCTTCAAGTCTTTGAAGATAGAAACTGAAGATGTCAGAAGTTGGAAAGATATCCCATTCTCATGAATTAGTAGGGTTGACATACTAAAAATGTCCATCTTACCAAAAGCAATCTACAAATTCAACATTACCCTAAATTTCCAACACAATTTTTTTACAGACCTTGATAAAACAATACTCAACTTTATATAGAAAAACAAAAAACCCAAGATAGTTAAACAGTCCTGTATAATAAAAGAACTTCTAGAGGTATCACCATCCCTGAATTCAAACTGTACCATAGAAAAATAATAACCTGCATGGTCCTGGCATTAAAACAGACAGGTTAATCAACTGAATCAAATCTAAGGCTGCTGTCTGGAGCCAGCCCAGCATTGGTTCTCTCTGGGAAGCAGCAGTGGTGATAGCATTGACAATTTGGTAGAGAGTTCTAAAGTTTGCAAGGACTAAAATGTTTCTTACCCTTTGTAATATTTATCCTTCTTAACTCTTTGTTATTCTGGGGTCAGAAACCACTGTCTTCTGAGGATTAACACCTGCTGTTTAACAGCAGGAGATTAAGTAAAGAAGTGATTACTCTGGCTTTTGTTCTTTTACCCTGAAGCCCCTCAATGATCAGCAATGATTACAGAGAGGCTCACAGTTCTGGTAACTCTCTGTGATCCAGGAAAGGAAAGGCACACATGCAGAAAACAAATCCTTTAAACAGGCAGTATGCACAGGCACACACACTCATTCACATACACCTTCTGATCAGGCCAAACCACCTATCTCATGAACTCTACTAGTGTTCATGCATACTTAGATACATATGCCTATACTTACACATGCAAACACACGAGAGAGAGAGAGAGAGAGAGAGAGAGAGAGAGAGAGAGAGAGAGAGAGAGAGAGAGAGAGAATGAATGAGATTTGGTGCCTAAAGCAGAAGTCCCCATGAGAAAGCTTCATTGAGCAACACCAACACAGAAAAATCTCATTCATTCTGGATAAGAATAGGTCCAAACTTTATTGCACAGAGATCCAAAAAGTCTATCTTTTTACTACTGAATGTAAGAAAAAGCCTCATCTCTATATTAGTGAAAGAAAGATAAAGCTCCCTGGTAAGAAAAAAAAAAAACTTATGATAAGAAAAGTCCTAAAAGAAAAAAAAAAACAAACTCTAAAGTAAGAAGAAAGCTCTTCCTTATTGTCCTCAGTTCTTATACTATTCTCAGGATAAGTAATCACATACTTTTCTAAGTATTATTACGTTCCAAATGTTCATCATAAACCAAATAAGGAGTTACAGCAGAAATGTTTACATGCTTCTATTAAGATTAGTTCCTAACTAAACATTCATTATCTATCATCTAGCTCTATAAGATCATTAATAGTTTAAGGCAATACATTTTTTTCCTATTTTTAATTCAGTATGTTCTTTATTTACATTTCAAATGCTTTCCCCTTTCCTAGTCTTCTCCTTTTTATAAGTCAGCACCATTCTATCAAAAGGCAAACCATCTGCCTCATATCTCATTAGTTTTGAAGTTCTGTACAGATAAATCCAATCAATATTTATTTTCTGTCCTTGTATCTACAATAAATTGTCCACGCCCAGTTTATGACCTTTAGTTATCAGATAATAATTTCACAGCAAACCTAGAAGAAATGTTTTCCTGATTGTAATTTTTTCCAAGCCTGTTTCTTATCCTACTGCAATTAGCCCATGATACATGAAAGTTTACAGAACTCTAATTCCAGCTTTCATACTATAGAGGGCTCAAACTTACTTGCATAAATTTAGGAATTTTATAAAATCATTAATAGGAATTATGGAATCATCGATTCTTTTTCTCACAGCACTGCTACAAGAGAGTTACATCTTAGTTGATCTGAAGAAAATCTGCCCAATAGGGTGGGCTAAACCCAGGAAATTTTAGACTATTTAATAATGACAGAAAAGGCCTATCAATAGCAAGATGCAATTCTGGGATGAAGTCTCTGTGAGCTTGCCTCTCAGAGATCACCCATCATAGGCTGTGGGGAAAAAATGATATGCCATCTCTGGGAGAGTCACCCACTAGCCTTTAGCCTTTTAATACAGCTCCTCAAAGAAGGCCCAAAATAAACCTAAAAACCCAAAGTCACACAATTTTTGATAAAGAAGCCAAAACTCTACAATGGGGAAAAAAGCATCCTAAATAAATGTTGTTGGTTTATAGGAATGTTTTCATGTAGAGGAATACAAGTAGATCGATAGTTATTACCTTGCACAGATCCATGTGTATCAAAGACCTCAAACACAAAACTGAATGTATTTATTATTAAGATTTGGATTCCATTGTTTTTCATTTTTAAAGATGGATGGCATTTTCTCATGTTTATACTAATATTTTGTGTAAATTTGGGAGAAATATAAGGGTTTTTCTCAGTTTTTTATTGGGTGTTTAGATATTTCTGTTGTCAATGATAAAGCTTATTTATTGTAGTGATTAACTTCCTCACTGGAATTTTAATCTGAAAAGAATTCTTCATAAGGTTTTCTAATTGTACTGGCTGTGTCTTTTGAAGCAGAATATAGATTCCAACTTCTAAGTTCTTCTCCAACTAAATGAAACATGTTATAGAAGAACAATATTTTGTATTTAGTTATAAAACTTATCTGAGCTTCAACCTAGTCTGCAAAGTCATCTGGATAGTTGGAGGTCAAACTGTAGCAGCTTGTACAAGCAAATTAACATCATCCTACATTTCTGAGTTGAAAGGTTAACACTTCTTTAATGTCTTGAAGGATTATATTTGGTAAGGGCTCATTACATTACTTTTGCAAGGAATTGAGTGTCCTGTATTTGAATTAGCAAAGTCTCTGCTGTCTCTCTCACTTGGACAAAGATACTAGAGGTAGCAATGGCCCTCCAAAATCAAAACTCCCAAACTCTCATACCCTAAGGTGACTGACTATAGCTATTTTACTTTATACAACACATTTTGCTTTCTTCAAATTTCATTTGGAAAGATGAGATTCTAGTTCATTATAGTTTCAAGGTTCATGGCAAACAAGCAAAAAGATTTAAGGGATTTAATGATAATTTTGTCCTTTCTCTCTGAGCTAAAAACAAATTTAAGAAAAACTAAAATATGAGATGGAAAAATATGATATGTCAACATATTGTGATATATATTATTGGAAGGTGAGAGTGACATGAGCGTGCTAATTCTTCACCCCACATGAGACTGCATTTCGGCAAAAAGCAGGTAACACTGGGATGCTGCAGGACTGTTAAATGAACTTTTTAACTGATTTGCAAGACTAGAAGGAAGAATTTCACCATTCTGATGACTCCAAAAAGAAGAAAGTGGCAAGGGCATGTTTAGCTTGCTTAAATTCTTCTCTCGGACTCTCATACCTCAATTCATTTTCTAAGGTAAAGGGAGAGGTTAGGCATGCTGCAAGGTCTTTATTAAATGAATTGCCCAGATTAAAAACAATTTATACCTTTGTGGAAGATTTTACAGGATCATTTAGTAATTCATGATTGCAGTCAGTTCCATTGCAGGCCCAAAGCTGAAATTCTTGTGCTGTCAGCTGTCCATTGTCACCTTTGCCTGTGACTTAGTCTCCTTTGGTTGATAGCTAGAACTTTTTTATTGGATATTTTACTTATTTACATTTCAGATATTATCCCTTTTCTCATCCCTCCCCCAAAAAACTCCCTATTCCATCCCCCTTCCTCCTTTTGACTTTTATATCATTTTAATTTCATGCAAATATTAAGGTCAGTTCCAGGTTGAGGAACTAGCAATACAATAGATGCAAATAGTCAAGGAACAAGCAAGACAATAAACACAAATAGTTAAAGAACAAGCAAGGCAATAAACAAAGTTCCTTGATCACTCCCATGATCACTATTTCTAAAGGCTTATCAGGATGACGAAAATATCTGTGCCTGCTGATTATCCAATATGGTTTGGCAGTTTGGGGTGAACCCATACTCTACAAATCACATAGAATATGAATGCATATGCTACATATCAATTATTATACATAGACCAGGAGATCTCATAACATTTTTCTAATGCAGTCATTTTCTTTTTTTTTTTTCCCACGAGACGCGGGAGGAGGCGGGCGGGAGCGAGCGGGATTTGAACACGTACAGAGAGAGAGAGCGCGGAAGGACCTGTGCCCTCTGCAGGCGGACACCTTATGGGCTGCGCCACCGCCGGTTCGCTGAGTCATTTTCATAATATTAAGATATTTAAAACTTCAATCAGAAAGAGTATAAAATAAATAACAATTGAAATAAAATTAGTAGATATTTAGAAAATCTTTGTGACTTTATTTCAGGAGGGTCTTAGTGACTAGGTATTATAAACCAGTATTGTATTGTAGACATTAAACACACAGAGTTGAAATGATGGCTCTCCCTTTTCTATAAAGGATTTACCATTTGCTATTTGTTGTAAGATAGGACACATAAAGATATTTCCAGTGTAGAATACATTGTATTTTGAACACATTTTTTTCTTAAGAAGAATTTTATTGTTATTATTAAATTACAGCATGTTATGTTGACAATAAATGTGATTTGACTCATCATTAGTAATAAACTTCACAATAGATATGAATTTTAAGTTTTATATCTGTTCCATGTTCCTAAGCTAACCAGAGGTCCAACCAGTGGTATTTTACTGATATCCTTAGTGCAAGATCCCAATGGCCAATAAATTACTTCCATTCCACCTGCTTTAATGTCCTTACTTACATACATATTAAATGTAGCTGAATTGACTAGTGGCTACATATTAGGAACAGTTTGTGATCAATAAAGAAAATTTTCATTTTGATACTAGTTAAACCTCTGGTACTTAGAATCATATAAAACCTTACACAAATACAAACTGGAGACTCAGCCCTGCCCAGATGGATATGGCGAAATATCAACACATTTCCAATTGATGGCATACCTTGCATGAATTTGTTTTTCTTTTAAGGCAGTCAACTTTATGTGTTTACAATTGCCAGTGTAACACATGGAATCTAAGATTCTTCCCAGAAAGAATGTTTTAAGAGCCAAGGAATTCTTTCTGCTGGTGGAAAGGGAATAGTTTCTATTTAAACCACCTACCTCCAGAAATTATTCTTTTTCCGAAGAAAAGTACTTTCTATAGTCCTCATGACTAGCTTGCAGATAAGATGTGAGTTTAAAACCATGAATCTATAATTTCCATCTTGAGTAATTCCTAGAGAAGACAGTATCTTTCCAACAGATGATCAAACAGATTCCACACAGATATCTAGGGCTGCAGGATCACTCTTATTTATATGACATGTTGACAGTTACTTTAAAGTCTCAAGAAAAATCTTTTAAATGTCATTTTTAAGTACTTGGCATGTAGCTTCCCTGACTGAGTTCTACTACAACAGGCGCTGGCTTAGTGGATCCCCTTGTTAACATGTGTTAGTCTTTATAAATTATCATTCAAATTTGCTGAAACAACTCCTTTTCACACAAAAGCAAGAATATCTACACTTCTTGACTTCCCTCAGAACCCTGAATTTCAGGAGTGACATGCTATAGACATTCACATATCACTCAGTGAAGGTCTTCTAGAAAGCAATAATCAAGGAGCCCAGGAAAAAATTAAGAACTGCTTACTCAAATGAGAACACTTCTGTTTACCTAAGTGCACATCCTTTTCAGGGGCTGTGAAAGTGGATGGGGTTGGTATGGCAAATTCCTACAGGCTTTCTTTAGACAAGACTACAATAGTCCAAGATTAATGACTTCCCTTTCTGATTGCTCCCCTCAACTCCAACTATAGAAATGTCACCATGGCATCCCAAGTTTTATGAAGTGTCAGAGACATGAAAGTTCTGGCTTCTGCATTTTGTCAAAATTCACTTGGTACTTTGTTCAGAGGTCTCAAAAGTATCAGGTCATTTACCCGAAGGACTCCCCAGAGATAATTGAAGATCATAGTCACAACTGAGATAAACTGTAAAAAGATTGTGTAGAGAAAGAACAGGAAGGAGAGAGGCACACTAGGCTAAAGAAGCCAAATATCGTTTTCCTACTTCAGTCCTCATTCAGGTTTGGGTCTCTCATTACAGATGTGCTTTAACTTTGGCTTTAAACTATAGTGACATATTAAGAAGGAAGATTGACAAAGAACTAGGCTTTTTACCATGTTATGCTACACTGAAAGCCATGGCAGCTAAAGCTCAGGAAGGATGCCAGCAATGAAACTAGCTGGATCTCATCAATCTTGATCTTTGTACAAGAGAGTCCATTCTGCATGTCCATGTGCAATGATCTATTAATGCAGGTGTGCTGAACAGAATCACCACCCATCAGCATTAAAAAGTCTGCTGAGGTTCAGATTCCCAGGTCTTAGCCAAAGGTCAGTTATGATTCTAGGTTCCCATGGAAATATGCAAGAATCAAGTAGCCAGCCTGCTGTGTCAGTCTTGTTCCAGTGTTCTTTGCAAAAATCCAATCTATTTTGTCAAACATTAGATGAAAAATATGTATAAGACAGTAAGACAGTTGCTCCTAAGCAAAAACATTTGAAGAAATTAACCATTTTCTCAGAAAATATGTATGTATGTGCACACACACACACACACACACACACACACACACACACACGTGTGTATATATTCCAGAAGAAAAGTGCAAATGGTTCATTTGAAGATAATTCCATAAAACAAAGGCAGAGAAGTGTAAAAATAAAGGAGGTAAAAAGGAAGTCCAAAGAAGTTTCAATACCAAGCCAGCTCTCAGTCTAGGCTAGCAGAGTTCAAGCTTAGAGATAGCACACTGTATTCAAGAGTAGAGAAATAGAAGAATTTGTCTGCTAATGTCCCTTATATCATTCACCGGGGGATGTTTAGGGTCATCAATTCTTGAGCAGTATTTGCTTCTTCTATGTAGAAGTCATGTCCATGTGCAATGATCTATTAATGCAGGTGTGCTGAACAGAATCACCACCCATCAGCATTAAAAAGTCTGCTGAGGTCCAGATTCCCAGGTCTTAGCCAAAGGTCAGTTATGATTCTAGGTTCCCATGGAAATATGCAAGAAATATGTCTACCCTGATTCAGAAAAAAAAATTATAAAAAGTTGCAGCTGTTCAAGTAAACAACTAGATACATACTGGAATTAATGCCAGGAAGTTATGGGCAGAGAAATGAACATGTTTGCTATATATACATACACAAAAATAGATGTTGCTATATCCAGTTTTTGACAGTTTGTGTGGATATGAATCATAACCATGGACTCATGGACACTAGAGAATAAAATAGTACAATGTGTTGCCAAATAATACTGTATTTAAAGTGAAAGCCTTGCAAATCCCATGATTACTTCTAAGACTAGGTTGCTAGGGCAGACTGTTTCCGAAAATCATTTCTTAAAGGTTACTCGGTCATTTCCAATTAGATTCCTGTAAGATCTGTGTCTGAAGTATGTGGTGACTTCAGCAATAGGGTTTCAATGTCAATATCTTGAAGGATACTGCAAGAGCCGTACCCTAAATTGTATACTGAGTCTTATAGATTTCCCTGGTCGATAACTTGATGGTAGATTTCTCATACCATAATATTTTTCACTTAGTCTATGGGCTCTTTGTAACTGCTGTTATCACCTCATATGAAGGAGATTATTACATAAAACTACATATGTGTGTGTGAATAATACATATATGTGTATATAAATATATATATATATATATATATATGTGTGTATATAATATATAATTTATATTATATATAACATACTTAATTAAGCAAATAAAATAATATGGTTTTTTTTTGAGCATCATTAGAGTTATTTATCTCTTCTTTCTCCATACCCCCTATAATTCCTTTCTTTTTTGCTGGCTTGTGTAGTTCCTTCAGGTTACATACTCAAACCTAAAGAGTTGAGGTAGAATCCACAAATAAAAGAGAACATGAAAAGTTTGTCATCCGGAGTATGGGTTACCTCACTCAGTATATAATTTTTCAGTTTCATCAATTTACCTTAAATTTTAATTATTTTGTTTTTGCTTATAGCTGAATATCATTCTTATATACAGATTCAGAAAAAAATGTAAAAAGCTGTGGCTGTTCAAGTAAACCTTACTCTGTAAAATCTTAATTCCATGTTGTCAATATGTATTTCATCAGTTTAAGAACATTTAATTCCCATAGTATTAGAAGGTGCTATGCAAGTTGCCAAAGAATTAAAAATAGTAGTCACACCTACACAGTAAACATGTGAACCACAACAATGACAAGCATGACAATGTATTTCCAATGATGCAATAGTGACACTATTATTTTGTGAGATAAGCAATGGCTAACTAAGTGGAATTAAAGTCCAGTTCATTGTAGGAAATTCATGCCTGGTTCTATAAACCTGACCAGCTACCTGTGGCTGGACCCCAGAGAGAACCTAATCTTGCCATTTTCCTGAGCCAATATATGTTCTAACTTAGATAAATATTTGATAAGTTTAAGTACTTATCTTTATACACATAAATAATTATAACCCTTGGCCCTCATCAAAGAAGCTTCTTTTGGCAACAGAAGGACACTATTGCAGAAAACCACAAACAGTCAAAATATAGAGAATAATTGACTTGGGATACCCAGCTCAGTTAATGCATTTCCGATGCAACTTTCCAGTAAGGCTCTGGGAATATTAAGGAAAGTGATCAAAAAGATGGTAAAAGACAGACGATCAGGAAGTCTGTTGACAGTATCTTTCAGTCATGACAGGGTGCTCTCTCAATAATATCTTGATATAGTGTCCAAAAACAATACCTGAAGAATGAAAATCCTAGTCAAGATGCCAACATGCATATGTAACATTTCGTAAGACGCTCTCCTAGATGATGAGCTGCAGGCAATCAGTACTGCTGAGAGAGGAAGAATCAGCTTTCTCCATGGATATGTCCTCCTGATAGGTTATCAAATCCTACCTTATCAGCACAGAATTCATGTATATACAAAAACCTAAATGAACTCAATAGGTTACATATATATATATATGTGTGTGTGTGTGTGTGTGTGTGCAAAAAGAAGTCAATTGTGAGGACATAGGAGTTGGAATTGGAAAGAAGTGAACATAGTACTTACATATGGGAGTATCCTAATAATAAAAAAATAATTGATAAAATAAGCAATAGAAGTTACCTAATATCTCCTATCTATGCTGCTATGCTGACAAGAAAAATTCAGATTAGCACTGATGATTTTAGACTTCTCTGCAGGAAATATAATGAGTACAAAGTTGGTATTGACTGTGAGACTCCATTATTTGATATTTCCCCAATAAGAGTGAAAAAAGAAGAGGAGGAGTAGATTTACTATCACATTATATCAACTGAAAAATGCATGTGTATTTTCAAGATTTTAAAATATGTAACTCAAACATCTCAGAATCAATCAAATGTAATATTATCAATTTCTTATTATTTGTAATTTGATCATTTCCCAAAGGGCCATATTCTAAAGGCATGTTTCCATCCTTTGGTGTCACTGGAGTTCTTAGATCATTGGGACATGTGAGACTAATAGAGATGAAATAAGGTTATTGGGTCATGCTCCTGAGGGGTATATTAGACTTCTTTTCCTTTTTATTTCTCTCTTGCCTTTACAGTTACTATAAGATAAGGTGAGCCTACATCCTCTGCCATGTGTCTGCCATAATGTCTCAGTTCCCACCCAAAGCAAATGGAAACTCTAAGCGAAAATCACCCTTCCTTTCTTAACTTGACTTCTCCCCTTTAAATGGGACATCTCTATTATCTCCTCTATGGCTCAGGGAATACTCAGAATGGACTAAGGAAGAAGGTAAGAGATGAACAAGCAGGAGGGAAGGCTATGAAATGCTGTCTTGTGGGTCCGGCATGTCTACAAGATTCATAAACTCACAATAACCGTGGTGGCCTGGATAAGGCCTTAAAAGATGAAGCCAGCAAACATTCAGCCATATTTATTGTGTGGGCATCATTGGTCCCTACCCTGCTCAGGGAAGCTACTGGTAGTTTGCCACTCCTTGAGAAAAGGAATATGTTTACATGGATGTAGCCACTGGTGAATTACTCATGGTACAGTGGAGAGCTTTATATCCACGCTAATACAAATGACCCTGGTCAAACCTAGCACATCACAAAAAATACAAGGAGATGTGAAAGACAGATAGATACTTGGTAGAAGGAAGAGTAGATTACTGGTTTTATAAGGGGATAGGAAATGTGGGAGATGTGAATGTGTCCAAAATATATTATGTCAAAGAGTGAACTAATAAAAAAAATGCAAAACTTATTAGTTTGATGCGAGATGCTCAGTGCAGGGCTTGGCTTACCAGTCCTAGATATTACATATAAACCCATTCCAGATACTACATCTAAAAAGCCTCAACTTGGAAACTTCAAGTAAGAGTAAGAAAGAAAATATACTAAAGAAATCTAAAACTTTTCAAGGAAAACATTTTTGGTCACACATCAAGGAAAATTTTGTTTGAAACATAAAGGTGAAGAATTTCTTATGTGGTTTCCAGAAGTTTTCCTCTTACTTTAATGAAATTCTTAATGAATTCATTTGTCTTTCTCAGGACTGCAGTCAATTAGTTCTCTCTCTCTCTCTCTCTCTCTCTCTCTCTCTCTCTTTCTCTCTCTCATTGCTCAGTCCTCCTCTTCTCTCCAGCATTCTATGTATCAGTATTCAGAAGGATGCCAGAGTTCCTGCTCCTTATAGAAGTATCGCCTCTGGAAAGGTTGTCAGCCATGATGAGTCACCTCTGGCATTGATTCCAGATATTCTGATGCCAAGTTGCATCTGCTAATGCAGTCATCAATTTCATGGTGTCTGGGAAACACAGAGGAAGGCAAATTTGTCCTTGTCATTACATGTGCAAAGGCCTCTTTTAAAAGATACTACAAAATTAATTAGTCTGCAAATATGTCTACAAGCTGAAAGGATTCATATCAGATATCCAAGCACAAATGCTTAGACAAAGAAGATTCATTTTTATTAAGGGATTCTTCTTGGTGTTTAGCTCAAGTAGTTTGCATAAGACAATAACATTTCATCATTATTACCAGCCTTGGAATCAATCAAGGAAGAACCAACATAAATAATCTATCATTTTTGTTTTGACTATAATTTTTACTCTATTACACCATCACTGCCCACTGTGATATTAAGAGGCTTAGCATAAAATTTCAATAAAAGAAAACTGAGCAGGATAGAACCTGAGAGTTTTTTAAAGAGTAAATACAATCATTTTTTGAGTAAAGTACATTGAATATTAGAAAAGAGAAAAACATGTCTTATTCATATAACTGTACACATCACAATGTAGATCTATAGCAAGAAGTTAAAATTGTTTGTGAGGATTGAAGAGATGACTCGGTGATAATGTGTACTGTTATTGCAGAAGATCAGGGATCAAGTCCCCCTTGATGTCAGGTGGCTCAAACTTGTCCGAAATATCAGGGAGATCTGATGACTTTGTCCTCTACAGGAACTTGAAGTCATGTACACATACTGATAGACAGGAAGGCAGGCAGACAGACAGACAGATACACACACATACACATGAGAAAATGAAAATATATCTTCCCTTTTTGGGGACTACTTATTCTGGTTTTATGTGCATTAGTGTTTTACTTGAATGCAAATATGTGTACCATGTGCAATGCCTGATGCCTGCAGAGATCGGAAGTGCTGCATCCTCTGAAAATGGAGTTAGGAATACTTGTGAGTGACTATATAGATGCTGGGAAGTAATTCTGCATCCTGGGCAAGAGCAACAAGTGTTAGTAAGTACTGAGCCATCTCTCAAGCCCCACAAAAGATAAAACTTAAAAACTACCAATGTTCAGTTGGGGGTTTTAAAATTTCTACATATGTTGTTATTTCACCAAATTAGAAATAGTATAAGAATACAGATCATAAAGATCTTTCTTTTTTCCTTACAGAATTTATTTCTTATTCTAGATCGGTGAGTACTGTGACATTATGAAATTATTAAATCAAATTTGATAAAGCAAGAGTAGAGATGTTGAAAATGTTCCCAACTAGATTGCTTAAAAGCAGAAATACCCCATCTGGTTGTATATCAATTGGTTTGAATAGTTTAAAAGACAGTTAATTCCCACTAGCATAACAACATAGATTTTGGCATAATATACACAGGAGAGAAATTGGGACTTATTTACAGAAAGTTGCTTTCTGTCATTAAGTTCAAAGATAATTCAGAAATAATGAAAATTCAGAAATAATGAAAATTATTTCTGAAATAAATAAATATGAAAGAAAATTCAGAGATAATGTAAAATGAAGATCGAATAAGTGTCAGAGGCACAATGTATTTATATAAGTTATAGAAAGCAGCGTATTTAAGAAATGGCCTATTACATATTACTGAACAATACCATAAGTATATGTTTAAGGAACATGTAGAATTACACATGCTTAACATATTTAAGTAAACTGTGATCAAATCCTGTATTAAGTTGTATATATCTGGAGAAGGGAATGTGACTGACACATTAATTATGAAAACAATTGGTTACCTGTACACGCCTTACTTCATCAATAAACTTCTCAGGGTTTCAGTGTATTAAAAAAATGAAAAAATAGTTCTGGCAAAAAGAATTTGTTGGCCAATCCAAACAGAAATTAAAAAACAAAACAAAACAAAAACTTGTCCCCGAGGACCACATTAAAATGTTTAATTTGCTACTATTTATCTTTTATCTTTTAGTGAACACAAATTTCCCACAATAATTCTTTGTAGTTAACAATTTTGATTTTTATAAATGCAGTGTTTAGCTTTCACTACTTAATAAAAGTCTCAAGAAACAAAATAAACGTCACACCTGTCCTTGAAGAGCAGGAGTCAGGTGAAGGGACGGATATGCTCTAAGAACAGGATGAGTTGGTAAAATTTTGCATTAGTAGAGTAAGGTAGAAAATTGAGACTATTGAAAAAAATTGCTTAAGTTCACATTGGTATTTGGTATTCAATAAGAATATAAACAAGATGTAGAAAGACTGTTGTCAGTAAGCTAAATTTCACACTGGGAAGACACATTTCATTATGCAAACAAAACATTTAGTAGCATATACGTAATCAATCATATTTTTTTAATAATTTAAAGTGTGTTTAAGCAGTGGAACTGTAATGAGAGATGACCCTACAGTTGAGCACTTCTTGTGTTTGCAGAGGTCTGGAGATCTGGAGATTGATGTTCAACACCGATACCAGTGAATCGAACTCCCTGTTAATTCTAACTCCAGAGAATCTGAGTCTGACTCCCTTTTTTGACTTCGATGAACACATGCACATATGTAGCTGGCATTCACACACATGCATGCACAAATAAATAAAAAGCAAACAAAAAACCCCAAACAACAACAAAACAGAGATAGAACACAAGAGGTGTTTGGTTGCAGATGTCTTTGAGCATTAAGTAATTGTGCTCACGAATCCTTAGCATTCTTAAAGTAATTCTCAATGCTCTGAGTGCAAGCAGACAGTTGCTTGATGGGTGAAGGGTAGAGGGTACCAAAACCCTTTAAGAGATGAATCCAGACATTGAAAAGAATCCCTGAGTTTGACTCTGAATAGACAGAAAAAAAAAGCCATATTGGTTTTGTAAAGTTCTAGGCCTCAAGGAATTAAAAAATAGCATAGCAAGCCTGAAACGTAGTGAAATACATAAAGATAAGACGTAAATTGCATCTTTCCCAGCAACTGGCATCTTATAGACACTATAGCAACAGGAAATGGAGAAACTACAGTGTCAAAGCACTAGTGAGGCTGCAGGAAAACTGCCAATCCAGCATTGTGAACCTATAATAACTTCATTCCAATAACGATAGCAAAGAAAAATACATTTCAGATAAGGAAAAAGTTGACTTTCCCACCAGGGAGCTGTCACTGAACTGACTTCTAAAGGAAGTGCTTGTAAAAAGGCTATCACTCCAGCACAGGCTGTAGGTGGTAAGAAGAAAACCTGAACCCAGATTTTGGCAGATGGAAAATTTATCAACACTGGCATTGCATATAGCAAAGAAAATAGAATAGTCTTGGAAGTTACAAGAAGAAATACTTAAATGATGTAAAGTAGTGAGATGAAGATAGGCCAGAAAGTGAATGAATCAAGTAAAAAAAAATACATGTGAAAATGATGAAGAAGAACCTATCATCTTCTAAGAGAATAAAAACATTGAATACTTGTTAATGAGACTACATAAATAAACAAATGAAAATTTACTCATTTATTATTTGTGTGTGTGTGTGTGTGTGTGTGTGTGTGTACATATATACACATGTCTAGGCTAGAGATCAACTTTGTTGTTATTGCTTAGGTGTCGCTGAACATTTTTGTGCAGTGGGTTCTCTCCTTAGCATGGAGATCACTCTTGGTGATGGTTGGCCTTCAAACCCAAAGCCTTCATCTGTCTTTGTCTCTCCACTGCTAGAATCACATTCATGATCTAAAATGACCCAGTGGATTCTGAAGATTGACTAAGGTCCTCAGACTTTCTAGGCATGCACTTTACCAACTGATTTACCTCTCAGGCACTGAACTAGTGTTGGAAACCAAACAGAGGCAAGAAGAACAAGAAACATGTGGTTAAGTCATGATTTAAAAATGATGATAGTGACCAGGGAAGGTCATAGTGGGATGTAAGATAAAAAAAAAAAAGTGGGTGGGTAATGAACACAGAAGCACAGAGAAATAGTTTCTAATGTTTAGTAGCAAGTAGGATATTCTATCTTGAATAATTAATTGAATATTTCACAATATCCAATGGAAAAATTTTGAATGTTCCTAGTACACACACACACACACCAATGCTTCAGCCACTATGAATGGTAGTCAGATTTGATCATGACATGATTTGGATTTAAATACTGTCTCCATAAATGTGTAAACTGAATAAGAAATGCCCTCATAGGTACATGAATTTGAATATTGGTCCAATGTTTTTTATTCTGTTTGGAACAAATATAGATATTTTAAAAGATAACGATAAGATGCTCTAGAGAAGTACATCACGAGGTGGGCTAAGAAGATTTAAAACCTTGCCCCACTTTCAGTTTACTCTCTTTGCTTGGTGTTTGTAATTGAAGATGGGGTCTCTCAGCTTCCTGATCTAAATACTTGCTTTACAAACATTATAAATCCCTCTTCTGGAAACATAAGACAAACTAACTTCATTTTTCTATAAGTTACTTTGAGTCAACTTGTTTTGTCACACTTTCAAAAATGTCTGCAATGGTATTGATAGAAGTAGAATACAACAATAATAACAAGAGTTTCTAAAAAGGGAAGTTTCAAATGTAGACGATTTTAGAGATGAAAATGAGGATTCAGTAATTCAACTGTGTATTGAGCAGCACAACAGTTATTCTCAGGGAATATAATGCTTTATTTAACTAAGTAGTTAAACCTCTGTTTATTTCTCTTAGGATAAACTATTATCTGCATTACTTACATAAGTACAGGATTATAGATTTAAAGTGTTTTTAGAGATGCCATTTTTTATACACTCTTATGCCTTGTCAGAAACCCCTCGCTTTCCATTTGAACAATGAGGATACAACTCTGAAAAACATTATACAGAGTTAAGAACAAAAGTGAAGGAATTAAATGGCTAAAAGGTGAAAATAATCTGTGCTATTTTCTTGACGTTTCCAAAGGCAGAACTCTTGACTTTCTGCTCCAATTCTCTCTCTCTTTGTTTAATTGGATATTTTATGTATTTACATATCAAATGTTATCCTCTTTCCAGGTTTCCCAGCCAGAATCCCCCCACCCCATACCTTCTCCCCCAGCTTCTATGAGGTTGGAGGAAGCATGTGAATAACAAGAAAAATCTTTTGTGTCCCTGCAAAATGTGAACCTGTGGATTAAAAGAATAATGGTGCTGATACTAATAATAGGCAATTCCAGAGGACATGAAATTACGAGGGAGATGTCTTAGTTACAATGATGAATTGGATGGGAAATGGAGAGTAGATATGATTGAGATACATTATATACGTGTATAAATTTTTGAAAAACAATAAAAATATCATTTGAAATGAAAATATTATCAACACTAATGAAAATGTTTACATTTCATGTTCCACTCTGATCTTTGAAGAAATTACTCAAATAAAAATATGAATTTTCAGCCTTCTGGCCCAGAATCATCTGACAGACCTTAGTGAGGCAGGATTATTAAGGGCTGATTACTCTGTCTAGGCAGATATAATCAGTCGACTATTCTGCAAGTGTGTCCTTTTCTGGACAGTGATTTGTCTGTAATTTGTCTTCTTGCCTAGTGGCTGTCACCGCACAACTGGAGTAACTCCAAGGATGCTCAATTTCTTCTAAGAATCCACAACAGGAAGCTGACAGGAGCAGACAGGTCTCTAATCAAAATGAACTTTAATATAGAAATATTTGTAATGTCAATTCTATGGACTTCTGATGTTTTGAAAACCAACTATCCATGTAAGGTAACCTGGACTGTTGTCTGTTAACTCCTCTCAGCTATTTCTAAGTAAAATATGGAAAACACCCTAACAATAAACTGAAAGCCATGAATTTGCTATAGTCCCTTAACTCATAGGCTAACTGTCCCAAATCAGTTAAAAAAGTTAAAGAAGGACTGGGTCTAGGCCTTGTATTCCTAAATGTGTTATATAGGTACAATGCCCATGAGAGTATCAATATTTATCTCAGTTTTATATCAATAAGAAGCTCATACCAATGAAAACCTTAAATTTGAAATCAAAGTAAATTTTGTACCATTTAAGAAATTATAACTTCATCTTGATATTAATTATACAGATTTCTACCAATAAGTTATGGCTATGCAATAAGTCCTAGCTAATCCTCCCTGTTCCAACAAAACCACTACTTTTCCCTAGAAAAACAGACCAATATTAACCACCTTAGTCCCCAAGCCCAGGAAATAGGAGCGCTGACTCTTCTTTAACTTCTTCAAGCTGATTAAGGACTTTGAGGTATTAGAAGAGGGGTGGGGGGAAGAGTAAATTGATAAGCCTCTGATGCTGTGTCTTCACTGCGTCCTCCAACGTTCAGTAGTAAAGAGGCTTTCCAGGTGTTCAGCAGTCTCTATAAATTGGCTAAGTTTTAGAAGATATGCTTAGTGCTTCCCATAATTTCAGTTAACTCAGTCATTCTGGATTTCTGATGGGGTTGAAGACCTATAGTCTCATAGCCAATCCTGGCTATTCACTTTGAGAGAAAAGATCTGAGTGGATGGTTTTCAGCTGACATTCATTCTAAAGCCAAGAAAAAAAAGCCAGGTTCAAAACTAAGTGCTTTAGTTAGGACAGATGACAGAGGTTCTGGTTAGTCAACAAAATGATGGACTGGGTATTAGGACTATCTTGTACCTCACTGGTACAATTAGGAATAACTATGCTCTAATTGCATTTTGAGAGAAATGTTTTATTTTAACAGGAAAGGTGAAGCTAGGTGATGAGAGAGAGAAAGAGAGAGAAGGGGGGGGCATGGAGGCAGATGTTCACGTGTCTCCACCAGTCAAAGATAGTTTATATATCTAGGTTGGGTATTGGGTTACACTTCTGACTGAGCATTACCAAACTTATAAAGCCTTTGATTAACATTTTTTAAAAATGTATAAAAGCAAAAAGGAAAAGGGGGCATGGGATAGGGGTTTTCTAGGGAGGGGAAAGGGGATGGCATCTGAAATGTAAATAAAATATAAAAACAATAAATAAAAAGAAAAAAAAGGAAAAAAGAATCAAAACCCAAAAAAATAAATAAAAATATGAATTATTGTAGTTCACACCACTCTCTATGTTTTTCTGTAAGAACCCAACCTAACTTGGAGGTAGACACATTCCTAAGTGATTAAGAGCAATTGTTTTTGAAGAGGACCTGAATTTGATTTTTAGAACCAACACAGTGATGTACAGTTTTCCATAATTCCAGTTCTAGAGAATCTCATTCCTTTTTCTGTACTCTGTGGGCATCAGATACACAGCAGTTCACAGACAAGTCATTCATTCACATAAAATAAAGCAATAGAAATTGTTTAAAGATCCTTGACTTGACCAAATGAACCAATGGAGCAATAATATATTCAATTAATATATTAATGATATATTCAATAATAATAATATTTTATATTATTATTAATATATCATACAAATTGAATATTAAATATATTGGACATGTATATGTAGCTTAGGGTATGAATATATATACATACATATATATATATATATATATATATATATATATATATATATATAGGTTTATCATAACTTGATTGTTTAAGTGTTTCCTTATGACACATTTAACCATAATTACTGAAGACTGAGATTTAAATATAACTAAAATGCTTTGACTGATGTAATACAGATGATAAGATTACAATAAACATCTTAATAGAGAATTCTAAATATTTAGACAAGTTACTATTTATGACAGACAACTTTTTAATTGGATATTTTATTTATTTACATTTCAAATGTTATTCCCTTTCCTGGTTTCCCCTCTGCAACCCGCCTGTCCTATCCACCCTTACCATGTTTCTATGAGGGTGCTCCCCTACCCACCTACCCACTCTCACATCACTGCCCTAGCATTTCTCTACATTGGCGCATCAAGCCTTCACAAGACCAAGGGTGTCTCCTCCCATTGATGTTAGATAAGCCCCCTCAGCTCCTTCAGTCCTTCCCCAAACTCCTCTATTGTGGTCTCTGTGCTCAGTCAGATGGTTGGCTATGAGCATCCACCTCTGTATTGGTCAGGATCTGGCAGAGCCTCTCAGGAGACAGCTGTATCAAGCTCCTGTCAGTAAGCACTTTTTGGCATCTGCAATAGTGTCTGGGTTTGGTGTCTGCATGTGGGATGGATTCCCAGGTGAGGCAGTCTCTGGATGGCCTTTCCTTCAGTCTCTCCTTCACTCTTTGTCCCTGTATTTCCTTTAGACAGGAGCAATTCTGGGTTAAAATTTTGGAAATGGGTGGGTGGCCCCATTTCCCAAATGAGGGGCCATGCCTAACCTCTTGATATGGCCTTGACAGGTTCTCTCTTGCCTTTGTTGGGTATCTCAGATAATGTCATACCCATGGGGTCCTGGGAGGCTTTTGCTTTCTTGCCATCTGGAACTTTTTGGTTGCGACCCCCAGTTCCCATTCCCCGTTACTATACACTTCTGTTCAATTTCCTGACCCTTTGTACATCTCCTCTATCTCCTCCCACACCTGATTCTCCCCTCTTTTATTCCTCCTCCTCTTCTATTCCTCCTAAGTCTCTCCCACTCTCTACTTCCCTTGATTATTTTGTTCCCCCTTCTAAGTAGGACTGAAGCATCCACTCTTTGCTCTTCCTTCCTCTTGAGCTTCATGTGGTCAGTGAGTTGTATTGTGGGTACGCCATGCTCTTTGCCTACTTATCAGTGAGTATATACCATGTGTGTGTTTTTTGTAACTGAGTTACCTCACTCAGGATGATATTTTCTAGATCCATCCATTCGCCTGAGCATTTCATGAAGTCATTGTTTTTAACAACTGAATAGTATTACATTGGGTAATGTACCACATTTTCTGTATCCATTCCTCTGCTGAGGGATATCTAGGTTGTTTCCAGTTTCTACCTGTTATAAATATGGCTGCTATGAACATAGTGGAGCATGTTGGAACATCTTCTGGGTATATGTCCAGGAATGGTTTAGCTGGATTCTCAAGTAATACTATGTCCAATTTTCTGAGGAACCATCAGGTTGATTTCCAGAGTGGTTGTACCAGTTTACAATCCCACCAGCAATGAAGGAGTGTTCTTCTTTCTCCACATCCTCACCAGATCTGCTGTCACCTGAGTTTTTGATCTTAGCCATTCTGACTGGTATGAGGTGGAATCTCAGGATTGTTTTTATTTGCATTTTCCTGATGACTAAGGATGTTGAACATTTCTTTAGGTGCTTCTTGGCCATTCAAGTTTCCTCAGTTGAGAACTCTCTGTTTTTCTCTATTCCCCATTTTTAATAGTGTTATTTGGTTCTCTGATAGATAATTTTTAACATGTAATAATTTTTAAAAATATTTCTCATCTTAAATATTGTCGAAATGTGTCACTTTTCCCTCAATCTAAAGTAATATCCTTTCTGTAACTCGCCACCCAGTCATGTTCTTCATGCCAAATGACACTGTTAGGTTTACTAGTAATTATTTTACTCATATTTTTACCAAAGAAGGTTAAAATTGAGGTAAAAGAGGTAAGAGAAATAAAGGTAGCCATAAAATATATTTCAAACTGCAAAAGTCAACATATGTCATTATATAACTGTACTGTTTTGTAGGATACCTTTTTAATGAGTTTCTAACACATTCTGAAGTAGGTTATTCTAGAAAAAAATTACTAGAGAATTTCAAATTGTAGCAATACCTCTCAGCCATATGCACACAGTAAAACATTTCATTTAAAAAATTATGAGACATATTGCATTCTTTTCTTCTAGAATTTTATAAAGATGTTATAGACAAAAATTAGTAATTTGAATCTATTTGATATCATAGACATAGATTTTGTGACATACCATTCCTCAGGTGATGAAGATGATACATTTCTTTCTCTTCAAATGCTGCCTGACTTTAATAACTTTCTTTTATGAAAGAGGGTACAATAGAAAATATTAAATTGATTTTAAGAAGTCTGCAATCTCTATTTTATTGGTATTCTCTCAGTCACTTTCCCTTCAACAATAGACTCTAGGTAGAGTTCTTGCTGAGACAGGTAAAGAAGAAAGAAGTTGGCTGGTGGCCATAGTATAAATACACAGTGACAATGAAGAATATCAATGTAATGAAGATCTTAGACTGGTCAGAACCATTTGGATGAAATTGAAAATATATGTTCATGGGCTTATCAATGTTTCTGTGAGGGACTTACGTTGGAGGTAAGTAGTTTGGTTGTTTTTTTGTTTTTTGTTTTTTTTTAAATTTTTCTAGTTTTTTAAACAATATAGTTGTTTGTTCACTCTACATGCCAATAAATCTTAATCCTATCTGAGAACCTGTCTTTGAGTTCAAGTGGACACCGAACCAGAATTCTGCTCTCTAACCCAGAAAGACAACACAGAAACAACTAATTTGTAGTGATTTTTAAATTACAAATTTACGCTATAAGTAATACTCAACAATAACTAATTGGCACATTGAACCATTTAAAATGTTAAGAAAGACAGCTTTTTGCACAGAATATTTCTAGTTTTTAATTAAAGTATGCCTGTCAGCTAAGATTTGTATATTAGTGGTATAGCCATTTTTTACATTTTGTTTCACTAAGGCAATGTTTTCATTAACTTTTGTAGAAAATTATCAACATTCAACTACAAGCTAAAGCCTCTATCCAGCTAAGCCCAGAGAAATCAGCTGGAATCCATTATTTTATTTTAATCAATTCGAATGGTATCATATTTGTTAAATGTTTTATAATTATTAATGGAAACTGAGAGTAACATTGAAAATTGGGATATTTTGGGTTAAATTTTTTTCATGACTTTATTGCTATAGTACTACAATAATAAAGAGCAACATGGAATTTTCATATAATTCAAGTGCTTTCTCTACACAAGAGTCACTCAAAAATAATACTTTAGGGTACTTTCATTGTGAAGCAAAAACCATCACAACCTTTTTCAGATGTACCATGTTTTAAATGTTTCTATCTTAATCAAAAGCAACAACAAGCCAAACAAACAAAACGAAATGACTAGTCTATAAGCATCTGAAGAAATGAATACTTCAAACTAATCAAAGACACACTAACTAGTATTTCAGAAAAAAATATACTGATATACAGTAAATTAAAGAAATCAGTAGCTACTACTGAAAGGTGACAGACTCTAGGGGGACTTTTAAACTTTCCTTGAATTAATTATAAGACCATGAGAGATTAAGAGGCTGAAATATAAATTGAATAATCAAGTTCAAATCAAATAAATCAATTAATACAACATGCTTAAATTAGAAGCATCCAGTTCCTTAGTTTCCTAAAATTTATTTTTTTATATGTAAGGCTACTTTATACTCTATTCCCTCACTATGAGTTTATTTTAGTTTCTGGAAAGTATTGAACTTGAACTGACAGGATGATGCATGGCTATAGTTGACAGTCATAATCCTGGGACCAGCATGTAGTTTATAAAGTACAATTCATGGAACTTAATAATGTTACAGACATCTTTCTAATGTTTTCATTAATACCCCTGTCTTCCTCCCAATTTGTGACACTGATGCTTCTTTTATATCTCTACTCAGCATTTGGAACCTTACAGTTATAATGGAAAGCATCACACTGAATCTGGTTGATAGGTTTTATTGTGATCCACTTGAATGACTAAGATTTATTAACAAAAGTATATTTCTTTGTCAATGAAGGAGAAAATCTAATTCTTTGTAATGGAACTTCAGCAAATCATTCCTTCTTTATTTGGAATGTTAAAGTAAGATAAAATTAGTGACTGTATCCTGAGGACCAGCAGCATGAATGGAAATATACAACCTCGGGAGGTAGGAGATAAGGGGACCCTCTAGAATGTACCAGAGACCTGGGAGGTGAGAGAATCTCAAGAGTCTAAGGGACGGACCTTAGTTTAAATGCCAACAGTGGGGAGAGGGAACTTGTAGAATCCACCTCCAGTAGAAAGATATCAAGTGGAGGGACAGGGTTGTCATCCTACAATCAAAAACTCTGACTCGGAATTGTCCCTATCTAAAAGAACAGCAGGGACAAAAATAGAAAAGAGACTGAGAGAAATGAGGTCCAGTGACCTGCCTAACTTGAGACCCATCTCAAGGAGAGTCTCCAATGACTAATACTATTACTGGCACTATGATATACTTACTGACAAGAGCCTAGCATGACTGCCCTCCGAAAGACCCAACAAGCAGCTGAGACAGAAGCAGATACTTCCACCCAACCAATGGACAGAACCTGGGGACCCCTGTGGTTGAATTATGGAAAGGTTAAAAGAAGCTAAGGAGGCAGGTGACCCCATAGGAAAACCAGCAGTTTTAACCAACCCTAAACCCTGAGATCTATCAGACACTGAGCCACAAACCAGGCAGCATACACTAGCTGGCTTTAGACCCCGACACAGCAGAGGACTGCCTTGTCTGGCCTCAATGAGAGAAAATGCACCTAACCCTTGAGAGGCTTGAGGTCTCAGGAAATGGGGAGGCCTAATGGTATATGGGGGTGTGTGGGGGTGTGAGGACATCCTCTTGGAGACAAGGGAGGAGGAATGGGATGAGGAACTGTCAGTGGGCAGAATGGGAGGGGGATAATGGCTGGAATGTAAAAAAATATTAAAAAAAATAATAAAATAGTGTTTGTAAACTATGATATAATTTAACCTTTCCAGGGTATTAAAAATATTTACTGAAAATTTGTATATTTATTAAAGAATTTACTCTATAATGCTGCTCACTATATTAATAAAAGTAACAATATGGATTTCATAACTATTTTATATTAAAGATTATGCACAGTTGTTATTCATTTTGGAGATATTCCAATTTTAGAAACATTTTTAAGGAACATATATAAACTAAACATAGTCTAGTCAATCACATAGTTTTCTTTTGTGAAAAAACACATACCAATTGTGGTGTAGAAAACAGTGAAGAATGAGTGGTTAAGACTGAAGTTGTACACAAAACATAGTCACTGAGTAACTTGAAGATGCTATACTGAAAGAAAGTTTAGTAAGAAAAATAAGCACTCCTTCCACTACCTTATACTATGTGTTTAGAAACAGAAATTCCAATTGATATGTGAAACTGGAACTCCAGAGAAAATAAACAAGGCTAACAGGTAAAATTTTAAAGAAACAGAGTGTTCATTATACAAGGAAATATTTTATGTAATAAATAATGTTACAAATACAATTTGGGTAACATTTTGCTAGTTCTGAACTTATATAAAATAGGACAAACAACATCTATGGTGCCTTCAGTTTCTTTGGTGCTGTTTCTGGAACAATATGTTCCAGATAAGAATATCTATGTGTGAGTATGTGTGTGGGTATGTGAATGCACATGTGTATGTACACACACACACACACACACACACACACACACACACACACACATACACACACACACACACACACACAGACAAATATGATATATCTAATCTATAGTAATACATTGGTTTTTTTATTGTTTTGATAGTGCTTTTCTATGTTTTTTCTATAGTCTAAATTAAAAAAAACTATTGAATTGGACTAAACTTTAAATCTATGTCAAAAATAACAGTTTTCAAGAGTCAGAATATTTTCATATTTTTCAGATGGATTAGCAATACATGTATCTCGAAAGTAACTACTTGATTACTTAAAATCCTTTATTGGATAAAAATGACTGCTCTTTCCACAGACTGCTGGCACAGTCCTGTCTCCAAAGAGGACTAGGCATTAAACTAAAATTAGTATCACTAAGCATCTACTAATCAGTATGCTTCTAAATACATTTTGGAAAAAATAAGATAAAAACAAATCCCTTCCTAGATTTATTATGCTAAATCCATATTAATTCTGGTTCCAGCCTGAGAGAATTATTGAAACAGTTTCTACTGGAAAGCCAAAAGAGAACTAAGAATGATGGAACTATTGTGAACATGAGAAAATGGGTCACGGTGACAAGGAAAGAGCAATGATACAGGTTTCATTTTGGTTTATATGAAAATATATTGATGCAATGAAGATTCAAATACTAATTAAGGAAATTTAAAGGTTACAGTTTCAGTTACTACGTTTTCCAACTCAAAGAGAGGAGCACAGTTTTATGTAAAGTCTTCCTTTCTTCCAGGGTTATTTGTTATACCTCCTTGAATTATGAAGATGTATTTAGTAATGGTTCTTAAGAGATGATGGTCATGCAGTTTTCAGAATAGCATGGCTTGACATTTGGTAGAAGCAGCAAGTCAAATACACTTGCAGTTGTTCCGGAGATCTGCAGTGCCATTCCTTCACATGGATAACATGTTAAGCTTGAATTTCCATAGGACTTGGAAAAGAATTACATTTTTTTCTGTCCTCCACCCCAAATACAGACTCTTTTATTTCAAAATATTCTAACATACTTCACTAACCGGTACATCTAACATGTACATTTAGAATAATGAGCATTTGAGGGTTCTGATAGAAGATACTACATACATTTTTATTATGAATTCTTATAGGGTATTACAAGGTTTCTCTTCTTTAATTGGAAACCTTAGAATGAATGGGGAAATGAAAAGCCACCCCAGAATCAAGAGAACTTAGGAAATCACCCCAGAACACAGCTCTGAGGAAAAAAATGCTGCCCAGAAGAGCTAAAATAGTGTCTGCTGCATAAATATCTGCTCAAGCAAAGGTGAGATGGAGCAGAAGCATATGGAAGATTTATAGGTTGGAGAGCAAAGAGGAAACAGAGAAAGCAGTATCAGAAATCACCCAGAAACATATGTCTCAAGAAGGTAAGAGAACATTTGATGGGCTATGTGTATCTTTCTGTTGGTTGTTGGGGGTGATGCTGATAAAGACAGAAAGTCTTTCCTGGAAATGTTTAAAATCTGATAAGGAAGATAAGCTGAGCTCCGTTTCTGAGTCAGCCTCGGAGACAGGCATATCTGCATCAGATGCCTTCAAATGGCAGTCATGATGCGACAGCTCCACAAGTGACCACAGGACTTGTAAGTAGCTGGTCTATAGCACTTCAGTTCCTTCAAATTTAGTTGAACAAAAGAAATAAATAGACATACATATAAAAATTTCTGCCATTTTAATCAAACAAAAGTTTAATATTTTGGAAATATAAATGTATTAATGCAGTTTTAAAAGTTTCTTATCAGAAAATTAGACAAAATATTCCAAATTAAAAATAGACAAAGCATTCCAAAGTTGTGATTTCTCACTTCTACAGAACTTGAAGAAAACTACACACACACACACACACACACACACACACACACACACACATGTCAGAGGCTTAGGAATAAATGTCTAGACAGAGACCAAAATAAATCATTTAAATTTTAGGTGTGACACTCACGAAGAGAATAAATACAGGAATATGAAATCATTTGAACAAACAATGTAAAGTGGTCCTCACATTTCCCTGGAATTAAACTGTAGATAACTACAGAAACGTGTAAGGGTACTGAGAGACAAACAATTTATTTCTGAATAGCATCATACTAAATAATGTAAATTATATTTTTTTTAATGCCACAAGTATGATGGTTTTCTGCTGTCTTCTTACTCTGGTTCTATAGATCTAGACAGATAGAAAATAATAAAGAGCATCAAAGACAAGATCCTCATTTCTTGGTATTTGTGATGCTTGGCTTTCAGGCTTTGTTTCCCTGTAGTGTTCTTGATTACAACATTGAAAAAAAAATCTTAGTATACCCTACTGACCCGAAAGAACCATATTGACTTAGTAGCAATTTTTAGATACATTGTAGAAGAGATGTAATAGAAGGAAACTAGGGCCCACTGACTGAATAAATGAGCTAGAGGTCCCTTTTTGTCCATTAAAAAGGCATGTTCTCTCTGATGTACAATGACTATAGTTATAACAGTTGTGTACACTATAAGATATGATATATTCTAATAAAGTTCAGTCCATCAATTTTGTCAGTTTAGGTACATTACTCTAACATCAATCCTAATTTAAAGAGTTTACAATTCTATACCTGAATTATGTTTGGATTTTAACCTGCATTACCATCTAAAAACCCATCCTTTCAAATGTTCATCATCTATCTTAATGCTAAACAACTTAAGTTTAATTATGAGACTATAACTAGTCTTAAATCCTGTTAGAGATCCAAGAATGAATTAAATATTGCTTGAATATATAGGAAGCACAAACATAGCTTCCCCAACTTAACCAATTTGCAGACAGCAGACTACCTGGACAGTCCCCTCTTCCTCAAAACACTGAACCATCTGTTTTCAGCTGTCTGGCCCAGAACCATCTGTCAGACCATAAGGGAAGCAGAAACTATGAAGGACTTAACTCTGTCTTGGCAGAGGTAAACTATCCACTATCCCTCCATCTTCTGTCCCATCCTAAGTAGTATTTTTTGTCTGTCAATGAATTAGGAAAAGGTTTGCCCAGTTGGTTGGTACCTTGTCAACTGGAGTAACTCCATATGGAGGTTATGATGCTCAATTCTCTTCTTTGAACATTGAAGTGGGTACTGTGCGGAATTTGGTTTATTACTAGAATTATGTTATTTGGGATAACTGAGGGTCCCTTCCCCACAGCTGGTTCTGGTTGGTAAAGAAAGTTGCTGGCAGCTAACGGCTGGGCAGGGAGACTAGATTTCCCAGGCAAGGGAACTGAGGAAACAAGAAAGATTTAGTACTGCTGTGCCAGGGAAGCAAAAGGACCAGATTTGAGAGATGCAAAAGGACATACAGTCATATAAGAGTCAGGGAAGAATAGCCCCAGGGGACCCCACCATTTGGGCCCAGGGTAGCAAAGATGGAATATACATTTTAGTAAGTAATAATTCAGGAGAGTCAGAAGGGGAGGCACGAGCAACGTGGAAGTTTGGGAGTGGCCTAGCCATTGGTCTGCATAAGGCCACTTTATCTACCAACCAGAACCAGCTGGGGGCGGAACATCGGCATCTCACATGCGGGATCCTCATGCAATTCTCAAATAACATAATTTAAGCAATAAACCAAACCCACAACACATGTGTAGTGGAATACTGGACACCTGAGAAATGAATTGTAAAATTATCTCAGTTCATCCCTCCTCCCCGTACTTCTACTGTTTGTAATGCGACTTTGTAACTTCCTCTATCCAAGAGGAACTGGCTATTCTTCTACCCCTAGAACATCAGATTACTGTGTACTTTGCTTGGTCAACAGGTATAGAGAAATGGCATGTGCCAATTTCAAGTCAGGACTACTAGAATAGGAGAAACGATGTACAACAGAGTACTCAGATACTTCCTGGAGCCTCTGGGTCACCCAATCCAGGCAACCAATGACTCAGCCAGATCAGTAGAAGTGATATCTACTCTATCAACTCATGAGACTGTACAAATGCTATTACTTGATTCCCTTCATCACTGGGCTGTTTATTCCCAGCCATGGGGAACATTCAGAATAGGAACAAAACAAGTGGAACACCCCAGGTGACTTTTTTTTTTTTTTTTTTTTTTTTTTTTTTTTTGTATAATCCTGGTGTGTGTCTTAGTTATTGTTCTACTGCAGTGAAGAGACAACATGACCAAGGCAACTTACAGAGTTAGGTATTTAATTAAGGACTTGCTCACAGTTTCCCAGGATTAGTCCATGATCATCATGGCGAGGAAGCAGAGTATCAAGCAGGCAGGCCTGATGTTGAGAGCTTACATCTGGTCTGCAGGCAGGAGGTTGAGAGAGAGACTGGGACTGATGATAGCTTTTAAAACCTCCAAGCCCACCCTCCCAGTTGAATACCCCTTCCAACAAGGCAACACCTCCTAATCCTCTCTAAATATTCTATGAATTGGGAACCAGATATCCAAATACAAGAGCCTATGGGGTCATTTTCATTCAAACCACTACAGTGGGTTTTATTTTCCTATTACCTAGTGGTAGGCTCTGGTAGGAAAACAAAACTTTAGTCAATCATCTAGTCAACGTGACTTACAATAATTAACTTCCTTACTAAGGAATCACCATGGCCTGTCAATAACAACTCTAGTTTTCAGATTTCTAAGCATTTTCACAAACATTTTTTAATTTTTTTCCTTCAAAATAAATTTAGGAAATAGATAATTTCATTGGCTATGAAACAAATTTTTAAGACTGATTTTGTAAACTTGGGTAACGCACATCAGTTTTCAAGCAACAGACCAGAAGTCCATTCAGAAGTCTAACTACTGATGGTACTAAAAATAATAGACAAGTAATCTGTACATCTCAAGACCTTGTCATTTTCACAGCTTTGAAAGGGAAGCATTAAATTTTATAAAATTTTGAATATTAAACACTGTGCCTTAGTATTCTAAGATTCTTATTATCATCATTATAATAAATTCCTATTGTAAACAAAAAATCAAATGATAGCTAGGTAATAGACTGATCACCATGTGCTGGTGAAGTACTAGCTGCTGTAGCCAATGGCTGGCCAGGATTAAATAACAATTAAACATTAATGAAACCACTAAAAATTAAGTAAACTAAATTATTTCACCTTTAATTTTGTTGAGTCAAATTTCTGCAGTGTTACATTTTAAAGGTTTTTCAAACATAGGTAATTTTTAAGAATGATTTGGGTAAAAACAAGACCACTAAGTTTGTGAAACATCAAGTCAAAGAGATTATTATAATATAATAATAATAATATATGTATAATATATGTAAGATAATATATGTATATGGTATGCTCTAAAATGCCAAAATATACACAGCATCCAATATATCCAGCATCTAGATACCATTCCAGTTTGTCAATGACCAAGGCAGACTAAGATTTTCAATGCCAGGGCCTTGTTCCATCTGAGTTTTTCTCTCCCTTTACAAATGCTATCTATCACAATCTGCAATTGCCATGAGTAGAATGAGGTAACTTAAAATCACACAACAGACAAATTTGATTATTGCTATGTCTTCAGAGAGGACTTTTAAAGCAACGTGATCTGAATAAGTTGGGTTGATGAAAATATTTTCTTGCTTGGAAGTATCTCTTTTCAAAAAAGTATAAAATGGACTCAGATTCAGGATAGCATCTCATAATTCTTATTTAATTATTATCAACATTTTATTAAAACACACTATTTTTGGTGGAGTACAAGCCAAATAAGGATAAGTCATTATGCAAATATAATACACTCTTGAAAGGTATTTTTTGATCCTTCAGTATTTAGCTCCCTATTCTGTTATCAAAACTAACTTTGTACAGACACAAACAAACCAGGGGAAGGCAGAGTGTTCCTATCTTTTGCACATGAACTATGCTTTTTTGTGCGTCTATTGAGAAGCCCTGTGTCTTCTTCACTACAGAATTCTCTTGTCCCCAGTGTTTATAGGACTCTTCAAATATCTCCCAAGTTCTCTGAAAGCATATTTAACACGTGAGTCTTTGGTCACCCTTACAGACCAAAGTACATTTGTATGCACACATATGCCACAATCATTGCCAAGGCAGAGAAACCAAAATCAGGAGAAATATTTTCAAAGAAACACTATCAGTGCCATTCATACTGAAGAAAATTTGTGCAATTTCTTTCTTTACTGCTAACATGGTCTAGTCTATAACATGTTTTGCCAGCATTTTCTGGTAGAAAAATATAATACTGAGAAGTGTTCACTTACATTTAAAGAGCTAAAGTGGGAGGTCTTTAAATTGGAAAAGTATATTGACTCTTCACTAAGATTCACATAAACCTCCAATCTGAGATCCATGGCACCCTGACCACTTTGGAAACAGAAATAATAGAACATAATAATTTTTCAGTTTAAGGATTGATTTAAACTCCCAGTACAGTACTGCTTATAGGAATAAACCTCTCTTTCTTTCGGAAGAAAGTAGCTGAGAATGGAAAAAAAATTACAGTATAAAAACGACTTTGAGAAATTCATTTAAAGCAATGACTCTTGAGTGAGCCGTCAAGATTCAGGTTCACCTTTTTTTCACAATTACTATTTTCATTAGTGACTTGATATATCATGGTCACCTTTTAAAATTAGCTTTGTAAAAATGAAAATTGTTTCTGAGAAAAATGATTGTACTTAGAACATAATCCTGTCATAATATCAGCATATAGTTATAGATATGAATATTCTTAAAACCTCCAAGGACTCAGTTGTTGGGGGCCGACTTTTAGCAGAAAGCGGCTATCAGCTTTGCAGCCATCTTGAGCAATATACCCTGACATGAGACTTGGATTACAATAGCCTACAACAGCTGAGCACACTCCTGATAATCTTGGTTTAGATACCTTGGGTGTGTGAGATTAAAGGTGTGTGAGATTAAAGGTGTGTAACTTAAGAGTATGACTTAGAAGTGTAGAGATCAGATTTAGAGACAAGACCTAAGGGCATGATTAAAGGTGTGACCAAAAGGCATGGCTTAGAAGTGAGACATATAAAAGGCAGAGGCAGACTGGCAGAGAATCAGACACTTTTAGGAGACACTTAGAGGAAGAGAGACTGAAGAATAAGCGGGATTGAAACACACTCTGTCTGGTCTCCATTCTTTGATTCCGTCCTCACTCTCTCTCTTGCTGAACCCCGACCCGCGGACCTGAGCGGCAGCTTGGACCGGGATACAGCGGCCGCCAAACGCAGGGCAGCCCGGGCCTCAACATTTTGCTCGGGCCGCAACATATTTTGGCACCCGAATGTGGGACTAGTGTGGTTCCCAACACTCAGTCCAGCCAAATGCCCATTGGTTTTAAATACTGAAGTAAACCCATTGATAACTTCTGTGTTAATTGCCTGCTTCAGGTTAGGCTTTGCTTTAGAATACTTTCTAGGAACAAGGGGCATTATTATCATGATTTTATTTTTATTTGTTCTTTAAGAATTTTATATGTGTTTTGATTGTGAATACCTCCTTCTTCACTCTGCCCAGATCCATCCTTGCCCACCCATTTTTTTTCTTTAAACCCACTACAAAAATTTATATTTCCTGTATAGAGTTGAATGTGTGGCCTTCTACTGGAGTCGGATAAACTTACTATCTAAGTATCTTAATACTTAGATAGTAAGTTTATCCGACTATAGATAACTATAGTCTATATAGTTATAGATAGATAGATATAGATATAGATATAGATATAGATATAGATATAGATATAGATATAGATATAGATATAGACAGACTACACTATCAAAGGCAATTGATATTCCCTCTCTGGGTTGCTAACTATTGCCAATTAACTTGGTTATTTTAAACATTTTCATTAGTTAAAGACTGCATTTAAATGATTTTTTCATCAAGTAGGGAAAGTTTGGTCCAAAGATAAGTTGGTATTATGGCTTTTACAAGCAAAAATCTGGGAAAAATTTAAAGGTTCCCTTTTCCAGCTTCAAAAATACTAGGTCTACTAGAAAACTCTTTAAAAGAGCAGCAAATCGCACAGACACAAAAGAACACAGTGTGTGATGCCTGCCACCTCTGTACAACCCCAAATACTTTGCTTGAATGGCTTAACAATAGCTTTCAGTGACAGCAGGAATACTGAACAGATTTTTACAGACTCAAAACGGTGCTAGCAGGTAAGGGCCCAATTACACAGGAACAGAATCAGCACGCAAACCGGCTGGAGAGTAACGCTTCCCAATAGCAAAGAGCAAGAGCAGTCACCTCTGAGATAAAGTTGTGAAAGGCAAGCAAAGGTGACTGAGCATTTGAAAAACTACATGCCAAGTCTGGAAAGGCAATGATGGGGCTGGGGAAACTTTTAATGGGGCTTCAAAGTCACCTTTCTCCTAGTTTTAAATTTAAAACAAGCACTACCTTACACTGTTCACTTCTTTTAGAGCACCAAAGGTTACATTTTAAAATGATGACTTCAAGATTGTCCTGATTTTTTTTCTTAAAATAAGTAAAAATCCTTTGACATCACAGAGTAAACCAACAAAGTTATCAAAGAATGGCATTGGTGGGGGTGGGGCACTATCAGTGTTGAGACCCCATTGCAGATCAGCACTAATCAGGGTCGATGGGCTCTGTCCAGATACCAACAGATGCTGCTGCCTATGGCAGCCAGCAATTAAAGAAAAGAAACCAGGGACACACACACACACACACACACACACACACACACACACACAAAGAGAGAGAGAAATGGAGAGAGAAAGAAAGAGAGGTTGAAGCAAAAACAAGGTCCAGCAGTTTATTTTTTTCTTAACCCCCTTTTATACCCAATAGAAGAAAGTTTTTCTTTAGAACAAAAATTACCAATAGCCATAAGTTACACAGGTTTTAAAGACAGTTAGTATAAAAACATATCCTTCAATAACAGACTAAAACCACTAAAGGAGAGAAAATTACAACAAGGTTATTGATTGCAAATTTCTTATATGAAACATATCATCTATGTTCCTTTCCATAAGCTTGGTGTGACCCCAAAGCAGTAATTCTCTAGTCATTGATTAGCAAAGTTTAAGCAAGCCAAGTCTGTAGTAGCAATTTTCTCTCTAAGCTGGGTTGTAAACAATCTATACTTAACAAGGAGCAGGTCATTTGTCTTGTATGTTATTTTTGAAGTTCTGATGGGCTAGGCTGCCTAACCCTCTGTTCTCTGTTCTTATATTCATAACAAAATTGTTTGCTCTTTATTGTAAACTTACTATTTCCTGGTACACATTGAAAATCTGTTACCTCATCCCTAAATCATAAAATCAAGAAGCTCAGGCCCAACCTAGAGTATATGCTTTTTTTTAATTATAAATTTGTCCCAAGCCTACTCTTCCTGTCTCTACAATTATATGCTTGTAATACATGAATGCTCCCTGAAGTGGACATTTCTGGTTTCTTTTGAGACTAGTATATCATGTAATGTTTTTCTGAAAAAAACTCTCTTATGAGAGGATGTTTTTGTTGAGGCAGATATGTCATGGGAAAATGTTTTACTGAGAACAGACATAGTATTGATGAGTCCAGGATTGATGATGCCTACTTCATATTAGGAGAAAACATCTATTCTTAAATAAGCATGTTTTTAGCTTAATATACCAAAGGTCCTGAAATTGTAGGATGAAATCAGTCACCGACAGCAGAAAAATCATATCTTCCAATAGCCCCTAAAATTCCTCAGAAAGCAAATGCCAAAATAAATAAAGTAAAAGAGATAATATATAATATAAATATAGGTATATAATTAATAACATATATATAATTATATTATATATAATTAAGTGAAGAGAGACTTTAAACAGAAAAATAATTATTAAAATAACATTATTCATAGATAAAATGATGTACTTTTTCTTCATTTCTGTTTTTATATATTCTGTTTACTTAAATGACCATATTAATGTTTGATTTTATATTGGGAAATACTTTAAATATGTTTGCAGTGCATTAGTAAAGTCAGGGCTGATTGTTTTAAAATGTAGACAATGGAGAATAGTTTTAAATCACTACATGTCTGTTGTCTCCAAGAAATGATTAGAACTAGACTAGTCACTTATTTCTTGCACATGTTCAGTATACCTCTCTTTTTATAACAACAGTTTTTGCAAGTTCAAAGTTCCAGATTCCCTTCTAAGGCAAGTACAGACTTGATCTCTGTATGTAAGATTTCCTCAAGAAATTATTTTTCCCCATAATTGCCATGCAGAGCACTAAGTGAGCATCTAGGTCTGGCCTTCCTCACAGGTTACTACAGAAATGAGCCAGTGCAGTTGGGGAGGGGCAGGGTCCTCTACCAAGACCCTGGAAACAAACAGCAAACAAATAATAAATAAATTAGAATCAAATAAGAATTCTCTTCTTTCACAATCATTCATCTGTCTATAATCTAATTTTCTAATGGAATACACTTAAGAATGTCAAATTACTCGTGATCCTATTCACATGTACTTCGTTTCCGGAACAAATTTAGACTGGTCAAAATGAAAGCTTCTCATCAAGCATAATCTTCCTAAATTGATGAGATTTTCCATAAAGCCTACTTCTAATATTGATGTCCAGGTTATAGGAAGAATGGTATATAAACTCCTGGCTGAGAGGTATCATTCTTAGGTTGGGGACTGTCATCCAACATGTCTCTGTTGGATGATGGCTCTTGTTGCTCTTTGTGCAGCAGGGTCTGTGAGTTAGTCTGCTCACAGTCTGTTCTCTTTGATAAAAACAAGATTGTCATTTTTCCTCAAAGAATTTGATCATACCCATTTGAATAGGGTAGGCATCTCATCTTCCTCTTACTACTACTTTAGATGTCACAAGTTATGGCAGGGACCATTGCCATCCTAGGTGTGAGAAGTCTCTTAAGTAGGAGTCTATGACTGCTTTATTTGCAATGAACCTCCAACACTTTTAACATTCAGTTCACACAAAAAAGCAGCTACACTAGTGTCTATTACAATGGTACACACAAACACACTACGCTATTGAGTTCTCCATATATGTCTATAATCAAAAGAGGTAAAACTTTAAACTTCTTCTCCATTGTGGTCAAATGGTTTTCCTTTGGTTCTCTCCTGTCCTGTCTGTTCTTTGGTGATGATATCCTCTCTCTTGAATAACCAGCCTCATGACTCATTGCATTTATTTGGAAAGGGAGATATAGGAAGGAAAGAACAATACTAGATAGCCGAAGCAAGTCCTTTTTCCCATAACACACACACACACACACACACACACACACACACACACACACAACATAAATGGGATACTAAATGGGATACTGTTGGGGATTGTTATTATGTACTGTATATTCAGATGACGATTTCTGTGTTCAGAGATCTGGTTGCTGTACAGATGTCAGCACTGTTACATATTGAACCATTGCCTGTATCATGTTATGTAAAGATGCTCTGCAATTATCTCTGATTTATCAATAACGAGCTGGTTCAGTCTATGATTTGGCAGAGAAGATAGGAAGGCTGGACTTCCAATTTCAGCCAAGGGGCACAGGTAGAGAGAGAAGTAATAGCAGGAATGTAAGGAAGAGGGTGGAGAGACAATGAGGTTTTCCATTAGATCATGATGAGAGAGCAGACATGAGGATACACATGGACCAGAGTAAGACAGAGCAATATTAAAATTGCTGGTAAAGGACATGTACTTGGGAAGTAGATAGCTTACAGGGTTAGGATAGTTCAAAATTTTCATCTATTTTTTGGGAGGTACAACAGAAACAGATGAAGTTTCACCCCAAGTTCACTTCTACAGGACAATGAGACAAGGAAAGATGATAGATATGTAGAAAAATAATTACAAGCAATAATACTAGGATATTGGCTAAGTCAATCATTTAGATTACTGTATTCAATATTCTAATTAAATTCATTTTAGTTTTTAGAACTAATTTCAGGTGCCTGTTTATAATTTGTGGTTAGATGGTAGGGAAATTCATTAAGTCTTATGCAGTTCAGTAAGGCAGAATAAAAACACTGATCTTCCAAGACAAGAGTCCAGGTTTAAGTAACATTTCAAACCCAAACTTTTGCATGCATTTTTCTTAAAAAATAACCAGATCATAATTCAACCCTTTTCTGAAGTTAATGGTTTTATATAAACTTAAAGCCAAGGCAAGCTTAGGTCAGAAATGTTCGAGAATAACATGGTATAAATAAAGACTGCTCCCAGATTTTGATGTTTGTGTAGGACAAAAATCCTCAGAGAGAATTGGGCAAATGTTTAAATGCCTCTCTGTAATTTAGCAAATTAAAAACTACACATGTTAATGATATTTACCTTTTTCATTGTTTTAGTGAAAGTGAATAAGTGTCTCCTGTTGTTATGAAATTCGGACTACTTCAGATCAATAATTTGAAACTTTTAACTTGAATCACTGTGAAAAAAATGATAACTGATTATTTCCCCAGAGTAACACAATCAGAGGTCTTATGTCCAAATCACTCCTCAAAGCCTTGCTGTTATCCTTATGGACACTTGGCTCCCAACAACGATGAGAAACTCTCATTTAGAGAACTCATGTGATTACTAATTTCTTTTTCGTCCCTGTATTCCATTTACTTTACCACTTTGGAGCCCATTTTCTCTAGCATAAGCTCATGCGTGATCATGGTCATTTAACTTCAGTTGTTGATTGTGTGTTCTTACTGATTTATGTTAAGTTTCTGTGCACTAAATCACAGATATGTCCAAAAGTACTCTTTGTTACAATTTGGGTCACAGTCATGCACTTGTGCTAAGGCAGGACTCATGAACTTTTGTAAATACAAATTCAGCTGAAGCATCTTTCAGTGTCTCACCTCATGCTTTCCACAAATTGAGCTTAATAATCTTTCTGCTTGGGGAAGGTTTCTTCAAATTAAAGTTGTTTGACTTTATTAAATTCGTGTTATGACCAATCTATGCTTCTAAACTCAGTTTAGGAACTGAACCATCATTAGACATGAAAATCAGAAGTGATACTCAAAAAGAAATGGCTTCAAGGAGAAAAATAACATTGCACTAGTTTTTAATTTTTACTTAAAAAACAGTTGTTGATACTGTTTTGTGTCAATTGAAAGGGTATATCCTGAAATAAACTATTTTTATTCCTAAAATGATTGTTAAAAATCCAATTCTACTTTGAGGAGCCGTGTGTGTGTGTGTGTGTGTGTGTGTGTGTGTGTGTGTGTTGTATGTATGTATGTGTGGGTATATGCATGTGCACATGTGTGTATACAGGTAGAAGCTAGAGTTCAACATCAAGTGTTGTACTTGATCATCTTATTTCCTGAGACAGTCTTTCATTTGCAGGAAATACATTTGCTTTTCTAATCTGATGGTCCAGTAAGCTCTAGGAATCTACCTGGCTCCACCCCACTACCAAGACTGAGGTTACTAGTACACACTGCAAACTCAGCTTTTTCTGTGTGTTGTGGGGAATTGCAACTCAGGCCTTCATGCTCACATAGCAAGCATTGTATCAACCTCTCCGACTCTTTGAGTTCTTTGATAATGATCAACAGCTATAAATATAAGACAAATGTATAGTCATATAGTTCATCTAATTAATGTTTATTAAACATATTGATTATGCTATTCAAATATTATGTTTTTATTACTTTAATTGTCATTTAATTTATAATAGCAGTTTTATGTTAAATTAACATGAGTAAATTTATCAAAGTAAAAAATTATATGAAATTTATAATGAGCTTATCTGCCTGGCAATTAGATCTCTTTAAAGTTTTGTAAATTCTTTTTACTTTTAGAAAATTGTGCATAAAAATTATTTTATGACATTAATATCACTAAATAAAGTTTCCTTTGCTTGTCATTTTATCATTTGCTTTCTGCCATATTGGTGTTTTGTGACATTTAAAGTCCTAACATAACTGATTTAGAATTTTTCTATTAAATACCCTATTATTGAAATATAACCTAATTTAACAATTATATTTAAAACTTTAGGCATTCATTATTTTTATGGATTCTTGATTTTCCTATTCATTTACCTTCTCTTCTCACTCTGACCTGACAACTGAAACTTTTTTGCTTGCTCTGAAATAAGTTGGCTTTTGCTTTCCCTTGTTTTATATTTCTGGGAATTCTTTTTTCATATTGTAAACTAGCCTTTTTAGTATATATAAATGAATCATTCAGGCTAAGTTAACTGGGCCACTATGAACTGATCCCAATACTTTACCAGTAGGTAGAAAGTCAGTCCTGACAGTGGCAGAATGAGCAAAAAGTCTCTCTTGGTACCCATTGAAGCTTACCAATTGCGTTTATGAAGGATTATCTCTAGTGATCTAAATATCTAACCAAGTCCTATATCCTAATGTCATCACATAAATAACTAGATGGCAATGTATCAATTGTGGAGGACTCAGATATTTATCTCATTGAATTCCACTCCTACCTTCCAACTTTGATGTCTTTCTAACATACTAGGCTTATTTTACATGTCTTGAATGTGTGATATCTAAAGATTCATACTAAAACTTAATGGCCAATATGATATATTATAATGTTTGTTTCGAGATGGAGCTACAGCTCAATGAAAAAGTGTTTGTGCCTTGCTTGATCCCAGTACCATATAAGAAGATTAACTATGAGGGGCTTTCAGGAAGTAATTAAGACTACAGAAGCTTCTCCTTTCTGAACAAGATCAAGGTCCTTGTAGAAAGGCTTCATTGTTTTACCATGTTGGAAGACAACATTGGTTTCTGTGGATGTTTCCAAATCAAGTTGCATCTTAGCTCTCACAAGACAACTAAACCTGCTGTTCATTTGATCTTTGAATTCTGAACTTCCAAAACTGTGAAAAAATTAACTAAGATTCTTTATGAATTTTCATTTCTTGGGTATGTTGTTATAAAAGCACAGGTAGACTAAGACAGCATTTATTCTATATTCCATTAGCCCCTGTAGTCTTTGTTCATTCCAACATCAACTAAAAAGCCTGGAAGTCTCATCTAAATATCTAAATCAGATGTGGGTCAGGATAGAGTTATGATTCATCTAAAGCAAACACACCCCCAGCTGTGAGCCTGCAAATTTAAACAAGTTATCTGTTGCCAAAATACAACAGTAGGGCAGACACTTGAATGCCAACAGGGAGAAATTGAAAGTGGTAACAAGTTCCAAGATAATCTGAAACACAGCAGGACATACAGTAAGTATTAAATTTTACAACTTGTAAATAATCACTATTGACTCATCCCCTGCCTTCCAGACCCCTGGTTGGAAATAAGTTTCAGGCTCCATGTAGCACCTTCATGTGATTTCACTGAATGAAGCTCGTATTGTGGCTCTTACTTATTTTAGTCAGATACTTGCAGTTCATCTGTGGTCACCTTGAACACTGTACTCTCTACTCGGCTCTCCTATGCTGTACTCATAGTATGACCTTAATACATGACTCAGATAAGCATTGACTGGTGAGTACTCTCAGTGATGATTACACCCTTCTTGCAGCCTTCTGCCTGGTTCCTGTCTCAGAGGTTCCAATGTCATTATTCTTCACAATCTAAGTAGAGGTAGCCATGTCCCCATTGTCCATGAGTTAGAGTTGTTTGTAGAAATGAAATCATATAGATTAACCACCTGTAACCACTATAGTGGCAACTGCCGGAGTTCATGCCACACATGGGTCAGCTGCCTCCCAGCCAGGGATTACCAACACGGACAGCAACGGAATACAAGGAATTAAAGCCTGGATCCAAGCAGCAACTATCAATATCACAGAAGCATCTATGACTCTTCCTTTGAATTAAAAGTATTCTGTCAGCCATGCCTTTGTACTCTGGGACCATAATGGTAATGGCATCCCTAGTAAACTTTTAAGCACCATCAGGGTGATTGTGATTTGAATGTAAAATCTTTCCTATAGAGCCATGTGGCTGAAAAGTTAACCCTAGCTGTTGGCAAAGTTTGGAGATGTGATGAAAACTTTAAAAAGTAGTGATTGTCTGGCAGAAAAAGCACATTGGGTGTGCTTTAGAAGAATATAGCTCATTAATTGATTATGGTATAACCTCTCTTTTATAGTTTGCCAAAATATGGTATACTTCTGACACCATATTTTCTTCACTACCATCAACTAACCAGAAGTTACAATCTTAAAAGAAAACTGACTCGTGTTCTCTTAGTAACTGCTGATTGCCAATATGTCCTCAGACAACAGGGTTGAAAAGTCATGCTTGGCAATGACTTTACAGCTACTATGTGTTCATATGTTCAACAGCCAGGCTTTGTCCAAAGAAACTATTTTATTGCTGTCATGCATTACTTCTGGTTCTAACATGTTCTACAGTGATCTCTGGACCTTGCAAAAAGGGGGTTCAATATAGATGTCCAATATAGGGTTAAAATTATGCAATCTCTTACTCTATCCATATCTTCTGCAAATAGAAACTCTTCTAGTGAGAGATGACACAGGCACTAATCTATGGTTATAACAGGTTGTTAAGGGTTTGGTTAAAAGTATATCCATTTAGCAAAATAATAGTAGGAGGCTCTCCCTTAGTGCTTATGATTGGTTTAGCTATAGGTTCTTAGCTTAATAATGGTGTAGGATTCACTTAGCTGATGACAATATCAGCTTCAACAACTTGATACCTATATGAGTTATCACACTGAGTACATCTTATAGCCAGTCTTTTACCCTTACCCCGTTTGTTATCTAAGATCTTTCTGACATGCAAAAATTTAATCTGTTTATATTTTTCTTTCAGTAATTTCTCCTGTGTAAATGTTTTCCATTGTACACCATGCATTTCTCTGCATATCAGCCCTTGTTAGCACCATTAGAGAAATGAATTTACTATTAGAAGATTGTGGAGAAAGTGGGATTAAAAAATATGTGTTATAAATCCTGAATAGTAATTTATCCTGTTACACTTTTCTAAATAAAAGTTGGAGCAGGCAACCTATAACATGGCTGTCTTTTAAACAGTGGGTTTGGTGAGCATGTTAGTGCTTAATCAACTAAAAGAAATCTGTGGCATGGGAACTCTATAATTTCCTAAGGAGGATGAAGAATCCTATAATATCTGTACTATAAAAAGTATACTATTTGTCCGTTGCTTTATTATAAAGATTATAATGAATATTTAGTCATTATTAAAAACTTGCAAAATAGTTATATTTTGAATAAATATACACTATTAGAAACAGTATAATTTTACTGTCTTTGGCTGCATTAATGGTGTATCCACCAATGTGATAGGCACTGCAGAGAAATAATTTCAAAGGAAAGAAGACTTATTTTGTTTCAGAAGTTATATTAAATGCCTTAATTTAGGTTAAACTTGAGTGATTTCATGTTTTAATACCATTGTCTTATACAGCTAATTCAGTCGATCACAGAAATAATAACATGAGATCAGCAAAATTAATAGATACTTATTTGGAATATTTAATTTACTTTTAGACTTCTTTACCTTTTTTAATATTCTCTGAAATCAGGAGGATATGCATTTGTCAACCATAATATTCAGAACTTCTGATTTCTAACATAACCAACCAAGCAAAAAACATACCTTTTGACATTTAAACATGTAACATCTTACTTTATACAAGACATTCATTCCAGATGCTTTAAGCTAATTTATTAAATATTCTCTCAACTTCTTAAATTACCCTTTCCCTGTGCAAACTCAGCAGTATGTATATTGAGGAAGGTATGATAATTAAATTTTCATGCAAAATTTCCCAATTTATTTAGTTCTGCAGATTGCTAGTAACTCATTTGAAGTTATAGTTAAAGTAAACTTTGTTTGAAATATAAGCAAGCTTATATTTCTCACATTACCTTAAGCAAGCTTGCAGGACTTTAATTAGAACAATGCAAATGAATTACTCAAGACTCTCTGGAGAAATAGAATCAGTAGAATGTACGCTATATGTCTCTGGATATATATACATATTAAGTAGGAAATATAAGATAATCGGCAATAGCTTCTGTTATACAGAGAAAAAGTTAATTTGGAAAGTTAAAAGAATATTTGCTAAATTAGTTTGTCACATCTGGGATGAATTAGTTATATAAAGTAAGATGTTGCATGTTTAAAATGTCAAATGATATGTTTGTTGCTTGGTTGCTTACTTTAGAAATAAGAAATTCTGAATATTATGGGTGATAAATGCATATCTTCTCAATTTTGGAAAATATTAGAAAAAAGACTTTTAGATTTTTAGAAGTCTTGGTAATCTAAAATTGCCTATCAGCATAATAGAGACATAAATAAATGGATAGCAGCTAGGGCTAAGACAATAGAAGCCAGAACCATCCCTTCTCAACAATGCACTCGTAGAAGCTTTCTGAAGAGTGTAACTATGCATGTTCACATTGAACGACTTATGAAGCTGAAGTCTGATATCCTTGAATGACATAAACTGCAATAGTTACGAACATTCAGGAAGAGATGTGTAGGCCTTTTATGAACTGATTTGCACTTTTTCTATTTTTATGCCATAGAGGCTCCAACCCCAGAGAATAGTGCCTCTAAGTCCCAGGTTCAGTATATTCTCCATAGTTAGTGAATGCTTCTTTGGACATACACAAACAAACACACAAAGGCACACTTCACAAGTCCTAGGCACATCTCATTCCAGTCAAATATTCAATTAAGACCAAGTATCACAGTACATAACAGAGAATGTAAAAGTTTAATGAAAATGGAGAAAAGGTGCCAAGGATTGACAACATGCATATATTCTAAGTCATGTTTGTGTTATTTGGGGTTTCTCTGAGTAACGAATACAAGAAAGGAGAGGAGATTTATTTTGCCTTACAAGTTTCAGATATCCAGTTTATGGTTAGCTTCATGTATAATTTTGACCCTTTCTGAGGCAGAATGCACAGGAGAGAGAGAGAGAGAGAGAGAGAGAGAGAGAGAGAGAGAGAGAGAGAGAGAGAGAGAGAGATACAAGCACAAGTATGTATCATGTGGCCCCAGAAAGGAGAGACCAGTAAAAAGATGCCAAGGTCAATCTATGCCCTGAAGAAGCATATCCTCTCTCCTTCTAAGTAAGACCTAGGCATCCACACTTGTTCTTCCTTCTTCATGAGCTTCATGTGGTCTGTTAGTTGAATCTTTGTTGTTTCAAACTTTTGGGTTAATATCCGCTTATCAGTGAGTAAATACCATGTGTGTTCTTTTGTGATTGGGTTACCTCACTCAGGATGATATTTTCTAGTTCCATCCATTTACCTAAGAATTTCTCGAATTCATACTTCTGATTGAGCATTACCAAACTTACAAAGCCTTTGATTAACATTTTTTAAAAAATTGTATAAAAGCAAAAAGGAAAAGGGGGCATGGGATAGGGGTTTTCTAGGGAGGGGAAATGGGGAAAGGGGATGGCATCTGAAATGTAAATAAAATATCCAATAAAATAAAATAAAAATAACAAAAAAGAAGCATATCCTCATAAAGTACATCCTTAACCAGGCTCAATCTTCCCAAGTTCTACCTCTAATTAATAGCCCGTTCAGGGTTATGCCAATTGACTTATTAAGGCACTGATAAGTCAGGCTATTATGATCCAAATGTATCTGGATATAGCCTCAATGACATACCCAAAGATGCATTTTACAAATCTCCTGGTCAGCTCTCAAGCCAAAAATATAAAAAATAAGCACTAATTATTGCATTGGCCACCATCTACACCAATTGAAGTACCTAAAATTTTCTAAGGGAAATTTTTTTTAAAAAATATATTTTAGAATAAAAACTAATCAGGAGTAATGCCAATATTTTATAGATAAGAGCCTCTAAATGGAAGTTGATTATACATACCACAAATGAAAATAAGTGAAAAATTTATAAAGTAATTTAAGCTGAAACAAGTAATCACTAAGTTGATCAATTCTATTATCAGTGAATTTAACTACAGTAAATATTATTAATAAGAAATATTATACATAATATACATAAGCTCAATGAATATTTCATATAATATTATTAATTATAACATACAATGTAGATAATATATGATTACATGGAATTATATATCTAATATATTTAATAATTTATATATTATATAAGACATATATTATATGAAATTATTATATTTTATTGATTATATAATATAATTACATTATAATCATATAATATAGTTACATTATAATTATATTATAGTCATTGAATTATTAATATTTCATACCACATATTATTTATATGCTATTTTTATTATTTATGTTGCTATTATATTATCCTATAAAATTATGTATTATATATAATTATAAAGAAAATGACAGCCTCCAAGTCTAAATAGCAGGAAATCTCCATATAAAAGGAAACAGTGCTCCAGCCCCAGTGCCACATAGAAGGCCTAGAAGATCTTGGGAAAATCAGTGATGAGTTCTTGTTCATAGTCTGGAGACTCCATCAAGTCAAGTGATAATCAAACTTACACACCTTATTAAAATTAAAGACTTCCTAAGAATGGTTTTGTAGATTGTCTCTGAATCTATGCTTCTGGTCCTAGGAATAAGACTGAACTGATCAAGGAAGTAAACCTTCCAGAGATTAGTTTATTCTGATCTATATTTTCATGGGTATGTCAAAGAAAATATTCTTTACTATCATATATCATAAGTTTCTTCAAGCATTATATAACGTTTGGTCCCAAAGTTTATTTTAATTCATTTGAAAAACTTACTTCACTTTTATTAAGATAGTTTTAGAAGATGATCATATATTTCCATATTTGGGTTGGAAGATAAACAACCATATTTATTTAATAATTGTCACAAAAACTGTGGCTTATGTAGTAAGAGATTGAACTTTTAACTTTTAATTTTACATCTGAACAAGGCTACATTTGATTCTTTATATTTGTTAAAAATTAACTTTTTCAGAGATTATATTCTAAGCATGATTTCTCCTCTTCCAATTTCTTCTAGATCCTCCCATTTCCACATGTATTCAGCTCCATGTCTTCTTTTCTCTATCTTTAGAAAATAAACAGATAAATAATAAAATGAGCAAATCAAATAAATTTATAAGAAAGAAAAAGGAAAAACATGAAAAACACACAAAACCCATAGAACACAAAACCAGAAACTGAAATATATAACCATGATACCAGTAACATTAAAGAGAAAAACAAAAACAAAGCATTGTGATACCCAAAAATATTTACAAGAATACCATTGAGTTCTTTCTGTGTTTGCCATTTACACTGGAAGCTTGCTCCTAAGTGTTGTTTGTATATGTAGTAAAATTCCATTAGAGAAAACTAAGTTTTCCTTTGTGAGCACTTGACAATTGGAAGATAGCTTCTATGGACTCATAATCACTTCCCCTCTCAGCCCTGAGACCTGATTTAACTCATAGAGTCTCTGTAAATGCATGTGTGTATCAATTCTGTTGTGAGTTAAAGGCACTGTTTCCTTGGTGTCTTCTATTCACATTGATTCTTACAGTCTTTCTTCCTCCTCTTCAACAGTATTCCCTAAACCCTGAGATGATTATGTGAAGACATCTCATTTAGGACTGAGGATTTCAATGCCTTTCACTCTCTACACATTGTCCAGTTGTGGGTGTTTGTGCTAAGTTCTAACTCCTGCAAAAAGAAGCTTCTCTAATTGTGGCTAAGAAAGACACTGATCTACAGTTATGGCGGAATGTCATTAGAATCCATTTTATTGCTGCTTCTTTATCAGAACAAAGAAATTTATTCCCTCTAGGTCCATGAGGCATCTAGTATGAAGTTCTTGGCCACAGAATTGGTATCTGGTAAGCATTACACCTCATTGAGTGAGCTTAAATCCAATCAGATGGCGGTTGGTTACTTCCTTAACCTTAGAGTCATTCATTAAGCAACAATATATGATGTATACAGATCACATTGTAGATCAAGAGTTACATACAATTCTTAAATGCACTAAAATATTTCTCCTATCTAATCAGCTTTTAATTTTTATTCTGTGAACAATTACTGGTGTTTAATGCTACCCAAGGCCTCATTGTGAAATTATCAAAGGACTTACTAGACAATAGCTTAAAGTTATCTTTTTTCTCACACATCTTCCTGCAATGTCAGTGATGAACTTTCTGTCTTAAGAATTTCAAGTGTTTTGAATGTATATTTTGTACTTTATAAGAATTGTCCATTTTAATGGAAGGATTTTAAAAAACAATATATACTCATCACTCAGTCAAGATAAAACATATCTATTACTTCTAAAGTCTCATTATGTCATGTTCTATCCATGTAAAAACAAATTAGAGTTGGAAGTAGAGACATTACAACAGATACTGAGGATATTTAGAAAACTATAAAGAAATTCATTAAAAATCTATATTTTACCAAATCTAAAATTTTAAAGATATGAATAAACTTTTAGATATATCAATCCTATCAAAACTAAATCAGGATATAATAAATATCTTAAATATGTCTAAAATATCAAGAGAAGTAAACAATATTATTTTTAACTATCCTAACCCAGGTTCAGGAAATTAGACAAAGAACTCTACAGATGCCCAAAGAACTAAAACCAGCTCTCAAACTTTTCCACAAAAGATGAAAAGAGGAAACATTTATAAATAATTTTTTTTGAAGCAAGCAATACCCTGATAATAAAATACAAAATATACATTCAAAACAAAGTCTAAAGAATATTCTTACTCTAATTTTGAAAATGGAAAAGTACAAAAATGAAGAATGAAAACCATAAAAATAAATGTTATTTATCGTTTAAAAAATTTAAATAAATAAATAAATAAATAAATAAATAAATAAATAAATAAAATTTCAAGTGAAGATCAAATTGATACAAACTGGAAAGTGAGAAAACAGTTTCTTTATTGACAGATCATAAGACAATGTCTATAAGTGACCTGAAAAGTTCCACGTGGAAATTCTTTCAGCGGATAAACACTTTCAGCAAAGAAGCTGGACACAAAACTAACTCACAAAAATCAGTAACTTTCTTACATACATATGACAAATAGTCTGAGAATCAGAGGTGAAAACACTTTTTTACAATAGTCCCAAATAATAGAAAATATCTTGGAGTAATTCTAACCAAATAAGAGAAATACTTTTACATTTATTTATTTATTTATTTTATTTTTATTTTATTTTATTTTTTTTATTAGATCTTTCATTTACACTTCAGATACCATCCCGTTTCCCCATTCCCCCCCCCTTAGAAAACCCCTATCCCATGCCCCCTTTTCATTTTGCATTTATACATTTTTTTAAGAAATGTTAATCATAGGCTTTATAAGTTTGGTATTGTTCAATCAGAGGTGTAACCCACTACCCAACCTAGATATATCAACTATCTTTGACTGGTGGAGATACATGAACATCTGCTTCCCTGTCTCCCCCCTCTTTCTCTCTTTCATCACCTAGCTTCTCCTCTCCTTCTTCTTCTCCTCTTCTTACTCCTTTTCTTCCTCTCAGTACTCCTCCCACCTTAGCTCCTCCTACACATCACCCTTCCTGTTAAAAGGAAACTTTTCTCTCAAAATACAATTAGAGCATAATTATGCCTATTTGTACCAGTGAGGTACAAGATAGTCCTAATACCCAGTCCATCCTTTTGTTGACTAACCAGCACCTCTGTCATCTATCCTAACTAAAACACTTAGTTCTGAACCTGGCTTTTTCCTTGGCTTTAGGATGAATGTCAGCTGCCGAGCATCCACTCAACTCTTTTCTCTCAAAGTAAATAGCTATAAGTTTTCAACCCCATCAGAAATCCAGAATGACTGAGTTGACTATAATTGTGGGAAGCACAAAGCATGGCTTCTAAAACTTAGCCAATTTATAGAGACCTCTGAACACCTGGACACTCGCTCTACTTCAAAACGTTGGAGCATCTGTTCTTCTGCCTTCTGGCCCAGGATCATCTGACAGACCTTAGTGCTGCAGAATTATTAAGGGCTGATTACTCTGTCTAGGCAGATATAATCAGTCGACTATTCTGCAAGTGTGTCCTTTTCTGGACAGTAATTTGTCTGTAGAAGGAAAGTGGCAATTCTTGCCTAGTGGCTGTCTCACCACAACTGGAGTAACTCCAAGGATGCTCAATTTCTTCTTAGAATTTAACATAGGAAGCTGTCCGGAGCATACAGGTCTCTAATGAAAATGAACATTAATACTGAAATGTTTGTCATGTCAATTCTAAGGATTTCTGATGTTTTGAAAACCAGCTATCCATGTAAGGTAATCTGGACTGTTGCCTGTTAACTCCACTCAGCTATTTCTAAATAAAACATAGAGAACACCCTTATAATAAACTCCAAGTCATGAATTTGCTATAGTCCCTTAACTCACAGGCTGACCATCTCATATCAGTTAAAAAAGTTAAAGAAGGACTGGGTCTAAGCTTTGTATTCCTAAGTGTGTTATACTGGTACAATGCCTATGAGAGTATCAATATTCATCTCACTCTTATATCACTAAGAAGCTCATGCCAATGAAAACTTAAAATTTGTAAACAAAGTAAATTGGTGCCATTTAAGAATTTATATCTTCATCTTGATATTAATTATACAGATTTCTACTAATAGGTTATGGCTATGCAATAAACCCTAGCTAATCCTCTCTATTCTGACAAAACCACTACTTTTCCCTAGGGAGACAGCCCAACATTTACCACCTTAGTCCCCATGCCCAGGGAATAGGGGCGCTGACTCATCATTAGCTTCTTCAAGCTGATTATGGGCGTTGAGATATTAGAAGAGGAGTGGGGGGGAGAGCAAGTTGACAATCCTCTGATGCTGTGTCTTCGCTGCCTCCAGATGGAATTCACAGACCTCAGAGGTTTGAGCAGGTCTGCCCAGCTTGCTTGTTGAGTAGATACACCAAGGCTGATCATTCTGCAATATACAATTCTCAAAACAAATTTTAGTATCAAGATAGTTTTTTTTTTTTTTAAAGAGGGCTGACATTTTATTAAGAATGTTGGTTCTAACCACTTTTCTATTTTTCCCCTCTTTTATTGGATATAATATTTACATTTCAAATTTTATCCCCTTACCATATTTCCCCCACCACCCAGGAACCCCTTATCCCATCCCCCCTCCTCCTGCCTCTATGAAGGTGTTTACCCACCTACCCCCAGCCTCCCTCCCCACCCTCAGATTCCCCCCCCCCCAGTGCTCAGCCTTCAGGGTACCAATGATCTTGTCTCCCACCTATGCCCAACAGGGCCATCCTCCCCTACATATACAGCTGGAGTCATGTGTCTCTCCCTATGTGCACCTGGGCTGGTGGTTTAGACCCTGGGGAGCTCTGGCTGGTTGGTATTCTTGCTCTCCTCACAGGGCCACCAGCCCGTATGGTTCACGGTTCCCTCAATTTACTCTCTAACTCCTCCATTGGGAACTTTGATCAGATTAATGGATAGCTGTGGGTATCTGTCTCTGGGTATGTCCGACTCTGAGAGACCTCTAAGGAGACAGCCTTATCAGGCTGCTGTCAGCTTTCCCATCCTGACATCCCTATCAGCGTCTATTTTTGGTGACTGCCTATGGAATGAATACCCAGACACAATGGTCTCCCTACAACCCCCCCTTCAGATTCTGACCCACACTTTGTCTCCATATTTGCTCCCTTGGTTATTTAGTTACTCCTTCTAAGAAAGACCTAGGCATCCTCACTTGTTCTTTCTTCTTCATGAGCTTCGTGTCGTCTGGTAGTTGAATCTTTGTTGTTTCAAACTTTTGGGCTAATCTCCACTTATCAGTGAGTAAATACCATGTGTGTTCTTTTGTGATTGGGTTACCTCACTCAGGATGATATTTTCTAGATCCATCCATTTACCTAAGAATTTCTCGAATTCATTATTTTTAATAGCTGAGTAATATTCCATTGTGTAAATGTACCACATTTTTTTTATCCATTCCTCTGTTGAAGGGCATCTGGGTTCTTTCCAGCTTCTGGCTATTATAAATAGGGCTGCTATGAACATAGTGGAGCATATGTCTTTGTTATTTGTTGAGGCATTTTCTGGGTATATACCCAGAAGTGGTATAGCTGGGTCCTCAGGTAGTGCTATGTCCAATTTTCTGAGGAACCGCCAGACTGACTTCCAAAGTGGTTGTACCAGCTTGCAACCCCACCAACAATGAAGGAGTGTTCCTCTTTCTTCACATCCTCGCCAGCATCTACTATCACCTGAGTTTTTGATCTTAGCCATTCTGACTGGTGTGAGGTGGTATCTCAGGGTTGTTTTGATTTGCATTTCCCTGATGACTAAGGATGTTGAGCATTTCTTAAGGTGCTTCTCGGCCATTCGAGTTTCCTCAGTTGAGAATTCTTTGTTTAGCTCTGTACCCCATTTTTTAATGGGGTTATTTTGTTGTTTGGCGTCTAATTTCTTGAGTTCTTTGTAAATATTAGATATTAGCCCCCTATCAGATGTAGGATTGGTAATGATCTTTTCCCAATCTGTTGGTTGCCGTTTTGTCTTGTTGACAGTGTCCTTTGCCTTACAGAAGCTTTGCAATTTGATGAGGTCCCATTTGTCGATTCTTGATCTTAGAGCATAAGCCATTGGTGTTCTGTTCAGGAACTTTTCCCCTGTGCCTAGGTATTTGAGGGTCTTCCCCAACTTCTCTTCTAATATTTTCAGTGTACCTGGCTTTATGTGAAGGTCCTTTATCCACTTGGAGTTGAGCTTTGTGCAAGGAGATAAAAATGGATTAACTTGCATTCTTCTACATGTTGACCTCCAGTTGAGCCAGCACCACTTGTTGAAAATGCTGTCCTTTTTCCACTGGATGAATTTAGCTCCCTTGTCAAATATCAAGTGACCATAGGTATGCGGGTTCATTTCTGGGTCTTCAATTCTGTTCCATTGATCGTCCTTTCTGTCTCTGTACCAATACCAAGCAGTTTTTATCACTACTGCTCTGTAGTACAGTTTGAGGTCCGGAATGGTGATTCCCCCAGAGGTTCTTTTATTGTTGAGAATAGTTCTCGCTATCCTAGGTTTTTTGTTATTCCAAATGAATTTGTAAATTGCTCTTTCTATCTCTATGAAGAATTGATTTGGAATTTTGATGGGTATTGCATTGAATCTGTAGATTGCTTTTGGCAGGATAGCCATTTTTACTAAATTAATCTTGCCAATCCAGGAGCATGGGAGATCTTTCCATCTTCTGAGATGTTCTTCAATTTCTTTCTTGAGAGACTTGAAGTTCTTGTCATACAGATCTTTCACTTGCTTTGTTAGATTCACTCCAAGATAATTTATTTTATTCGTGGCTATTGTGAAGGGTGTCATTTCCCTGATTTCTTTCTCTGCCTGTTTATCCTTTGAGTAGAGGAAGGCTACAGATTTGTTTGAGTTGATTTTATATCCAGCCACATTGCTAAAGTTGTTTATCAGGTTTAGGAGTTCTCTGGTGGAAGTTTTAGGTTCACTTAAGTATACTATCATGTCATCTGCAAATAGTGAAATTTTGACTTCTTCCTTTCCTATCTGTATCCCTTTGACTTCCTTTTGTTGTCTAATTGCTCTAGCTAAGACTTCCAGTACTATATTGAATAGGTAAGGTGAGAGTGGGCAGCCTTGCCTAGTCCCTGATCTTAGTGGGATTGCTTCAAGTTTCTCTCCATTTAGTTTGATGTTGGCTACTGGCTTGCTGTATATTGCTTTTACTATGTTTAGATATGGGCCTTGTATTCCTGATCTTTCCAAGACTTTTAACATGAAGGGATGTTGAATTTTGTCAAATGCTTTCTCAGCATCTAGTGATATGACCATGTGGTTTTTCTCTCTGAGTTTATTTATGTAGTGGATTACATTGATGGATTTCCAAATATTGAACCATCCCTGCATTCCTGGGATAAAGCCTACTTGATCTTGATGGATAATTGTTTTGATGTGTTGTTGGATTCGGTTTGCGAGAATTTTATTGAGTATTTTTGCATCAATATTCATAAGAGAGATTGGTCTGTAGTTCTCTTTCTTTGTTGGGTCTTTCTGTGGTTTAGGTATGAGTGTAATGGTAGCTTCATAGAATGAATTGGGTAGTGTTCCTTCTGTTTCTATTCGATGGAATAACTTGAAGAGGATTGGTATTAGGTCTTCCTTGAAGGTCTGAAAGAATTCTGCACTGAAACCATCTGGCCCCGGACATTTTTGGTGGGAAGATTTTTAATGACTGTGTCTATTTCTTTAGGCGTTATGGGACTGTTTAGGTGGTTTATCTGCTCCTCGTTTAACTTTGGTACCTGGTATCTATCTAGAAAATTGTCCATTTCCTCCAGATTTTCCAATTTTGTTGAGTATAGGCCTTTGTAGTAGGATCTGATAATTTTTTTAATTTCCTCTGTTTCTGTTGTTATGTCTCCCTTTTCAGTTCTGATTTTATTAATTTGAATGCTGTCTCTGCGCCCTTTGGTTAGTCTGGCTAAGGGTTTGTCTATCTTGTTGATTTTCTCAAAGAACCAGCTCCTGGTTTTGTTGATATTTTGTATAGTTCTTTTTGTTTCGACTTGGTTGATTTCAGCCCTGAGTTTGACTATTTCCTGCCGTCTACTCCTCTTGGGTATACTAGCTTCTTTTTGTTCTAATGCTTTCAGGTTTGCTGTCAAGTTGTTGATGTATGCTCTTTCCACTTTCTTTTGTGAGCACTTAGAGCTATGATTTTTCCTCTTAGTACTGCTTTCAATGAGTCCCACATGTTTTGATATGATGTGTCCTCATTTTCATTTAAATCTAAAAGTCTTTAATTTCTTTCTTAATTTCTTCCTTGACCAAGTTATCATTGAGTAGAGCATTGTTCAGTTGCCAAGTGTATGTCGGTTTTTCTGATGTTTTTGTCCATGTCAAAGACAAGTCTTAATCCATGGTGGTCTGATAAGGTGCTGGGGATTATTTCAATCTTTTTGTATCTGTTGAGGCCTGTTTTGTGACCAATTATATGGTCTATTTTCGAGAAGGTACCATGAGGTGCTGAGAAGAAGGTGTATTCTTTGTTTTAGGGTGAAATGTTCTATAGATGTCAGTTAAGTCCAATTGGTTCATAACTTCTGTTAGTTTCATTGTGTCTCGATTTAGTTTCTGTTTCCATGATCTGTCCATAGCTGAGAGTGGGGTGTTGAAATCTCCCACTATTATTGTGTAGGGTGCAATGTATGCTTTAAGTTTTAGTAAAGTGTCTTTTATGTATGTGGGTGCCCTTACATTTGGGGCATAGATGTTGAGAATTGCAAGTTCCTCTTGGTACATTTTTCCTTTCATGAATATGAAGTGTCCTTCTTTATCTTTTTTGATTACTTCTGGTTGAAAACTGATTTTATTTGATATTAGAATCGCTACTCCAGCTTGTTTCTTGGGACCATTTGCTTGGTAGATTGTTTTCCAACCTTTTACTCTGAGGTAGTGTCTGTCCTTTCCACAGAGGTGTGTTTCCTGAATGCAGCAAAATGTTGGGTCCTGTTTACGTATCCAGTCTGATAGTCTATGTCTTTTTACTGGAGAATTGAGTCCATTGATATTAAGAGATATTAAGGAAAAATGAGTGCTGTTTCCTGTTATTTTTGTTATTGGCAGTGGAGATATGTTTGTGTAGCTACCTTCTTTTATGGTTTTTGGAAGATTACTTTCCTGCTTTTTCCAGGTTGTAGTTTCCCTCCTTGTGATGGAGTTTTTCCACCAATTATCCTTTGAAGTGCTGGGTTTGTGTTGAGATACTGTGTAAATTTGGATTTGTCATGGAATATTTTGGTTTCTCCATCAATAATGATTGACAGTTTTGCTGGGTATAGTAGTCTGGGCTGACATTTATGTTCTTTTAGGGTCTGTATGATATCAGTCCAGGATCTTCTGGCTTTTATGGTCTCTGGTGAGAAGTCTGGTGTAATTCTTATAGGTCTGCCTTTATATGTTACTTTGCCTTTTTCCCTTACTGCTTTTAGTATTTTTTCTTTGTTTTGTACATTTGATGTTTTGACTATTATGTGGCGGGAAGTATTTCTTTTCTGGTCTAAACTATTTGGAGTTCTGTAGGCTTCTTGTATATTTATGGACATCTCTTTCTTTAGGTTAGGGAAGTTTTCCTCTATAATTTTGTTGAGAATATTTACTGGTCCTTTAAGTTGGGAGTCTTCCCCCTCATCTATTCCTATTATCCTTAGGTTTGGCCTTCTCATTGTGTCTTGGATTTCTTGTATATTTTGGGTTAGTAGCTTTTTGTATTTTGCATTTTCTTTGACAGTTGTGTCTATGTTTTCCATGGTATCTTCTGCACATGAGAGTCTCTCTTCCATCTCTTGTATTCTGTTGGTAATACTTGTATCTATGACTCCTGATCGTTTTTTTAAGTTTTCTATCTCCAGGGTGTTCTCCCTTTGTGATTTCTTTATTGTTTCTACTTCCGTTTTTAGATCCTGCATGGTTTGTTTAATTCCTTCTCCTGTTTGGTTGCATTTTCTTGTAATTCCTTAAGGGATTTTTTGTGTTTCCTCTCTAAGGGTTTCTATCTGTTCTTTGAGAGTGTTATTTATGTCTTTCTTAAAGTCCTCTATCATCATCATGAGAGAAGTGAATTTTAATTGGAATCTTGCTTTTGGGTGATGGGGTGTTCAGGGCTGT